>NC_135701.1:22007585-22189829 GCF_964276395.1 Gasterosteus aculeatus | reverse complement strand
TTATCCTTATGATTGGAAAAAATCGTACTTAGGATTCAGTCAACTTTTTTACAGTCAAGGACCTGCTTTCCTTCCTTTCCTGAGGGGTTGTTGCCAGGGTGACCAAAGGGCACTGCATTTTGACACTCCTCAACAGTGAAGAAATTATCAAAAAGTGCATGAAACAGACGCATGCAATTTGGTTTTGATGCGTGATTCATGGCAGCCAGGCGGAATGATGAGATGAATATGCCGCTCCCAGGAAACAGCTCCTGCTGGGCTGATGGTGAAGCTAGGCTGCCACCAGATCTCTCTCCAATTAAGTCGCAGAGAGTCTGAAGCTCTCTGACCCGGCCTGGATCTGAAAGGGAAGTGAGCTCGTAAAAAGATGAACGTAAACGATTCTGATCATTAAGCAAAAATAATAGCAAATCATTTTCATCAGGGCCAAGAGTCATTCACATACTATTTACTCAAATACAGTAATGGGGTCTACACACAGCTCCACTACTTCCTGAATTTAAGGCAGCTCCTTGGTTTCCTGTCTTACATTATTGGACAACTGATTAATCCACGTGTGTCTGAGTCACAATGGTCAGACACACGTGGATTAATCAGTTTGTCCAATAATGTAAGGCAGGAAATAAAAGACCAGCCTTAAGTTCAGGAAGTAGTGGAGCTGTGCATAGAGCCTATTCTATTATCATAGATTGGATAACAAAGTTATCCTAATGATGTCTTTCTTTGGTTTTGAACTTTGCCAAATCTGATCGGATAAGGATAAAAAGTGTTGAACTCATGGGCCCAGGCGATTATGTAATAATTATGACAAACCTACCCATAGGGTGGTGGTCCAGCTGTGTTGCGGCCTGTTGCATGTCCCCCGTCAGGTGATGGATTCATCGATGGAAATGAATTTCTATTTGGCCACAACAATTTAGACTGGTATTTTTAGACATTATTAATGTTATGATTATTACCCCATATATAACAAACTATTACGTTAATACTTACCAGATTGCTCATTTGGGGGAGGGGAGCTCAGGTCCTTCAATTTTCTGAGTGGGAACCCGTAGCCTCTTTTTTGCCAGCACTTTGTTTTTCTCCATCCGGTTAATGAAAAAAATACATTTTAGATCATTAACGCTAAGTATAACATCAATAGACACAATTTTAACCTAAATTCACTTCATATCTTTGAGACAATAATGGTATTAAAATGAGCAAAAATCAAATCAAATCATTTTCCTAATTGATTGTTTTAAAACCTATAAAACCACCAAGATTAAAAAAATGTAAAGATCATAAACCCTGATAGCATCCCTATTCTTGGGTGAGCTTTTGCAGAAAATCTGCTCACAACATACGGACTCGTGACACAATATTTATGAACTTGTGCTCACAACATACGGACTCGTGACACAATATTTATGAACTTGTGCTCACAACATACGGACTCGTGACACAATATTTATGAACTTGTGCTCACAACATACGGACTCGTGACACAATATTTATGAACTTGCAGATCTGAAATTTCAGAGATAAATAGCTAGTGTACAGCAAAAATAGGAGGGAAAATCCAGTCAACAAAGTCAAATTTAAATGTATTTAAAACATTTAGCTAACACAAGTTAGCTAACGTTAACTTTAGCCGTTAGCTAACGTTATCTATTAGCTAACGTTAACAATAGCAGTTAGCTAACGTTATCCATTAGCTAACGTTAACATTAGCCGTTAGCTAACGTTATCTATTAGCTAACGTTAACAATAGCAGTTAGCTAACGTTATCCATTAGCTAACGTTAACATTAGCCGTTAGCTAACGTTAATTTAGCAAACCATCCCATTTTCGACAGTCTGAATACAGTTCGGAGTTTCTTTGTCAATTACTTGTTGGGCAGACACCTAATTACCTAATCCCCACCTTCCATTATTATGATAATGTCAAAAGAATTTCATTCTTACCTCTTCGTGGCAGGGGCAAAAGCCAACAGGTGCAGCAGCAGTTACCGACGCACTTCTCTCACCCCAACGAAATTACGAATTGGCGCCAAGACCCGCCCTCCAATCTTCTTCTTCTTCTTCTTCTTCTTCTTCTTCTTCTTCTATTTTTATCTGGCGGTTGATAACTTGTTGTTGTATTACCGCCACTGCTGGACTGGAGTATACCCACAGATTATATTTCCTTTATACTATTACATTCTTTTTAAAAGCCCTGTATTCTAGATAACAACATTTTTATTTGTTCAGGTCCTATCCCCTGACCAATCCGCTATCCTAACCTTAACCACTCGAGGTGAAAAGTCTAATCAATCGTGAGCCATGCAATGAGCTGCTTCGTAGGGCGGGTCTTGGCGCTACCACGTCTCCCGCGCGTGCAACGTTAATAGTAATAGTCATAACGGACTCTTTCATCACACATGAGGTAGGATTCTTGGAGTAACGTGTTACACACTCTTTTACTGCTCTATACAATAGAGCTTTGCTGTGAATTCTTTTAAAACAGCACAATTGTCAACATTTAGAAAGTTCACAAAGGTGTCTTTTGAGCAAATCATGGCTTATGTTTTGATGGGTTACGTTTTAGAACTCAAAATTCTAATTAATGAATTGTATGGCTTGTCAGAAATAAACACCTTTTGTAAGTTGAACATTATGTAAACCATCTCAAATTATTTGCCTGAATTGATATACTTCTTTTCTTAAATTTTGCGCTGAGATAAATTGAGATATGATTGAGCTATAATATTAAATAATGTCTCATATTGAGACTAATTTGAGAGCTAACACTACTCTATTTTTTCTTTTTGCTGAAACACTAGAAAGAGACAACTGTAAGAGAATCTGAGAACTCAAATAGTGAGCAGTACGAGACATATTTCTCACTGAGATATAATTGAGATCAAATTGAGACATCTTTGAAAGCTGCATTGTATGTCTCATTTTTCTCTTAGTTGAGATCAGGAAAAGAGACAGCTGTGAGAGAATTTAGAGAACTTGCACTGTGCTCAATGTGAGACTTAATTCTCAGGAGAGACATTTGAGAAGAATGAGAAAACCACTTTGGTCTCAATTAGTGCTCATTTATATCTAGGAGATGTAAATGTGACATAAAGGAGATCTCATCTTCAATTTTGCTTTGCTATGGGTGGCTCTGTTTTCATTCGCCTTTTGTTGTGGCTGAAGCTCGCCAAAGGTCACCCGGGGTCACGCCAGAAGGAGAGAACGAGCTTCAATGCCTCAAACTCCACTAACAACCCCCACTGCCCCCCACCCCCCCTCCTCCCGGGCCATATTTCATAGCTTCTCTCTCTCCACATCCACGCGACTGGTTCGCATTAAAATGGACACATGTGGTCTTAGTTTTGAGACGCGTGGCCGACACCATCCCATAACCGGCACTGTGAAAACGGATTTCTCGGGGCAGCAGAGTCGAGGCTGAACTCAAACAGGGTTCCACTTTAAAGGTACGGCAGCGACTCGTTACAGGCACGAGCATCACCGCCGTGCACAGCAGATAACGTGTGTTAGATGTTTCAGCTCCAACTCGTACGTCACCTGTCAGAGGGGCTTTTAACGGCTGCGTGTCAGCGTAGAGCAGCGCTTCTCAAACTGTTTCTGTCGGGCTCCACTTTGGAGAAAGAAAAGTGCAACAAAATGGTCCGTGCTGAATTTTTATTGAAATGACAACATTTTGTGACTTTGACTGTTAGAGGAGAAGAAAGAAGTGGACGTAACTAAACAGGGCTGAGATGTTTTACAGTGCGGTGTCCTTAATTACTGAGGGTGGGTAAAGAATCATTTCCCCATGCGGGATTAATAAAGGAATTTAAATAAAATAATAATACTTTTAAATGAAAAAATAAATAAATAAATCTACATTTCCCCCAGCCCCTCGTAATGTAATACCTCCGTGCCCCACCAGAGGGTCGCGCCCCACAGTTTGAGAACCACTAGCGTAAAGAAATGACGCTTTAGGCTCTCGCACAAGGGCTCAGTGTTTCCATTGGAAACACATGAGGCAGAGATCAAATCCGTGACCCGTTTTATTTCTTTTAATGACGGGACTTTATAAACTATCAATCGATTTAACCTCCAGACTGCCGTGTAACTCCAAACAGCCACCAGAAACTTTCAATCGTGTCCCATGAACTTCATCAGCAGACGGTGAATTGTAGATTATGAATTGTCACTTGGACGTTGGAAGGTCTACAGTATTTAGCAGAAGGAGTTCTGGAGCTTTCAATCGTATCAACTTGAGCTTCATCCGTTTTCTAAAAACATCGGAACATATTAAGAGTCCTACTCAATGTTGGTTTGGGATTTTTTTTGACAAAAGCAGAAAACATAGAACAAAAACATCTTTGGGGAAATGTTGAGGACAAACGGACGGGGGAAGGTTCCCTCGTATCTTTACACATCTACACAGCCGCAGAAACTTCCCTACTTTCCTAAAAGCCAGATAACATCTCAGTACCCGTGAAGGGAAACCTCGCTGTATGACGTCTGTTTGTATCAGTGTTACTTTCCTTCCATCACCTGAAACCAACGGGGGGGATTTGTCTCGCTGAGCTGAGCTCCGCTGAGTCCGAATACGGGAACTCTAATGACAAATATAAAGTTTACATTTGCCAGTTGACACGTCTAATTAATATAATATCAATCACTGGATATCAAATCTTTGCAAGTGAAAGGGTTCAAGTGCAGTTTAAAGTTTGGATTTGTTTGGTCATGCAACTTAAAAGCATGACAAATAGGATTCTGGGTAATGTAGTTCTTAAAAAATGCACATGACAAAGTAAACTTATTGGTGTGCACATGGTGGTATTAGTAAGCTAGCTAGATAACTAGCCAGCTAAATGCTAGTAAGCTAGCTATTTATTCAATTTTACTATTAATATTTGTAATTTACAAGCAAGCTATGTTTCAGCTGTAGCCAATAAATCCTCCTCCCTTATTTTTATGCAAATATTAAAAGACGTAATTCATATAAAGCTGAAAAGATTATTTTATTATTAGGATATAAATTATATAATATAAATAATCTTATAAATACGCTTGTTGCTGCTGAACAAGAGCCGACAGTCAGTCAACAGTGCCTTGCTCAAGGGCGCGTAAGGGGATGAAGAGAGATTGGACCTGCTGCTCCGGGATCTGAACCAACGATCTTTAGGAGCACGTTCTGCTAGCTGCTACGAAACGTGTGAGATGAGGTGCGTCCTGATGCCTCGAGGGTCAACAAGGTCAAACCAGCATCACACACACACACACACACACACATTCACACCCTCACACCCTCACACACACAGACACACACACACACACACACCCTCACACACACACACACACTGTTGTTTTTTGGCATTTCTAACCAAAGGGAAACCACAGGCTGGATGGAGATCTTCTGCACACGTGATGAACAGATTCCATTCATATGGACCAACAGCTGCTGCCTGAGGACCAGATGGAAACACTGAATCTCTCCATGTGATCCCTCAGATTGGCTTCAGCCAGACAAAGATTCAGATGAAAGCCTGAAGTTAACATGCAGCTGTCAGATTGGGATCATGGAGACGTATCCATGTGCTTTAAACTGATACAAATGAGCTGTTGGATGTAGATTCCTTACTGTCCACATGACACAGTTGAGCCAATATACTACTTATAAGAAGAGGACGTCATCCACTGGTTTGTGAGCTGCGTTATTGAAGCCTTGAGTTCGGCATTGAGTCCATTGCTATCTTGTTTTTTTGCAACCAGTGAACAGGAAGTGGCCATATTTGGACTGTGGGAGACGTCCACTGTACTTTTACCTCAGTAAAGCATCTGAGACTTCTTCCAAATGTTCTTCTCCTTGGATCCAGCGCCTAGTTACAAAAAGCATTTTCCTATGTTGTCATGTTTCTCTGATATCCTTTTACTCGTCATCAGCGTCGGTTCACAGCGTACTGAACATGTTAAACCATTATTTAGAAGGGGCGTCCTTTTATTGTGCTTTAAATGACATCGTTCTGCATCGGTCAGCATGTTGTGTGTTCAGCGTTTCCTGCACCAGTGTCACTCGAGCAGATTCCTGTCTCTTTAGTGGACTTGGCAGTGACCTTGGATGCTGATTTCCAGGCGTATTTCTCTTCTAATTGAGAGCTGCTGTCATGTGTTGGACTGCTGCCACCTCTTGTAAAAAGTACTGAAGAGGAAAATGCATTGGGACCATCTGGAGGGAACACGAGATGGTTTTTATGATCCAACTGAAGACAATGGCCGGCGCAGGTTCATTTTAGAGCTGCAACAGCAGTTTGAAGTCTGCTAACTTCCGGAAATGAGTTTGTACTAAACTTCACAGTCAAATAACAAACCTGCCACAGATCTAAAGACACAATTAGCACAGAACAACATGTACAAGTTTAACGTACAAAACGCACAAAAGAAATATACTCATTGTTTGATTTCAATCCAAAAAATGCAAAAAAACAAAAACAATGATGGAACATAAGTAAGAATTGAGCATTTTTTGTGGATATGAAAAGCATTAATAAGGCTCACAGGCTACTCACTATTACTGATTATTACTAAAGGCCGCCGCGTGTTTCTGCGTCTTTACGCGTCGACACGCTGGTTTCACTTCCTGGTTGTAAAGTCCTGCGTGTGTTGCAGAGCGATTCACCTCCAGAACAACAGGTGGAGTCACGTGTTTGGTTGAAGACGACCTGGAGAGTCACGTCTCTGTGTGTGGAAGTCGCTGGGTGCTTTATTTATGGATCATAGACTTTATTGCCCCGTGCATCCACACTGCTGCTTTTCATCAAGGACACATTTGTCCCGTATTTTCCTCCACGACTTTGTTCCCCTCGTTGGTGGAGATCTCCCTCCATGAATCAGAGGCCGTCCGGCGTCCTCACAGTCCGCCAATGACGGCTTGTACAAGCGCTCATATTTACGCATTTCTTCACACAAAAGCTCTTGTGTGAAAGGACACACAGGGGACACACAGGGGACACGCAAGGGGCTCTTGCGTCTGCGTTTCCTTGCGACGCTCTGAAAACGCAGAAGCATAAACTCGGCTCAAGAGTGGCCTCATGTCCTGTTGGCTAACATGCTAACAATTAGTGCAGCTAGCATCATCTAGCTTAGTCACAATGATTTGAATTTAAACACACATTTATTTTAAACAAATAGTTGTGGAACTATTGAGGAAATGAAATGTTTTCTTCTTTGCATTAAAAGCTCACGCCGCTCACATACAGCGTTTGTAGCTGCGCCCACGAAAATAAATGAATCTAAACTAAAACTCTTTTCTTGGTCAGGAGCGATGTTGATGAGGCATGAAACAAGACAACGCTGATTTATTTGTTTTGGCTATTTTTGACTATTAAAGTCCCTTTTTGTTTTCCTGTGTTTCTTTTCTGTGGTTATTTTAACACAAACAATCTGTAGTTGTCGTGTGTACGTCGTTTGGGAGGTTTCTTGTTGGAAAGACTGTATTTATTTAACGGGCGGAAATCAACAAGTGTTACTTGAGCCCATAAAACACAATCAATCCCCGTTACGTGAGACAACTCACGTATGGTTTTTCATCTGCTGTTTGTTTTTGCACCAATGTCACAAAGATATGCGTCTGCAGACTCAGTTGAAAACAGGAACACTGTGTAATTCATGATTATTACGGTTATTACATGTTGCTGTCTAACCATCTCGTGTCACTCGACAAACTAAAGGCTTAAATAAGAGGGTGAGGTCATCCGGCTCGAGCTCTGACTCTAATTGGCCTCCATACGTAAGACATCTGCATCCAGTAACATTGATTACAGTCTCCTGTCCAGAAGTGACTGTTTCGTGAAGCCTTTCCCTTTCTCCTCTTTCATTACACTCAGCAGATAACGGGCCTGATGTGGTGCACGGCTCGCAGTCACATTCGGTTACAGCCCTTTTCGTTTAAATAGCCTTCAGAAACCTGACTGCCGTCACACAGGAAAACCTTCGCTGAGTTCTTCGCCGCCATTGATGGTTGTAATTACAGAAGTGATCTCAAAATGACTCACATAGGGGTTATATTGTGGAAGTGGGTTAGAGACCTCCGGTTGGCTCCACGGTGGAGCATTTTATCCCCACGCTGGTTCCATTCTCATATGAAACCGCGCGTTGTGTCCCTCATCAGCGCTGTAGCGGTTACTCTTTTCTTAGTTTGACATTTGGGAAATATTTGGTTTGTTTCATGAGAAGATTGTTAATCAAAAGGTGGTTAGCTTTTGTCAACAGACTGGAAACAGGAAGCTTGATCCCAAAAGAAAGTATCGTTTCAGCTGGTCGGTTTGTATCAAACAACAAACAACAACAAGACGCAACAGGTTATTTGTTTGTCGTGTAGGGCTCCTAACTTCGGGGAGCACAATCACCAGACTGAAGGATTTGGAAAAAATACTTTTATTATAACAGTTCTTATCAAAAAAAGGGAAAGGGAGCATTGACTTCTGGGCAGGAGGCGCTATTGGTTTGGCCCGCACCCTCTCACATACATGACCATGATGGTAGCCAGGCTACTATACCCACCCAAACAGCACAGCACCCCAAAGTGCACAACACGTCAGTTTTATAACACATTAGAAGGCACAGCAATTCATAGTATAACTATCCGCACAACAATTCAATAACCAATAAATGGCACGACAGGTCATGGCACAATAAATAACATAGCTATTGCAAAACCCCATCGATAGCCAACCATGGACATCGAAGTCCATAGAGCACATGCACAGCACAGCAAACAGTTCCACCGTCGTGACAAGAGGCATGTAATTAGAGGAGCGACCGCCCCATCGCGCGTCCCCCTACCTGTCAATGTCTCTGGTAAAAGGAAGGGAGGAAATGTCCGTCGGTCGGCGTCCCGCCCTCGCCGACCGAGTAAATCCGTAAAGATTACCGGTTTCTCGCGCTTTGCTCACTCCGGTCACCACAGTAGTCTGGCCACGACCACTTGCAGATCCCGGTGTCGTCGCGTACCACCGCGGGGGTTGTCTTGTGTTGCGTCGTCGGCGTGTCCGGAATTGCGCCCGCCCCTCGCCAGCTCCGTTCTACCAGCCCTTTCTCCCCTGGCTTCTCCTGGCTTCTCCTGCAGCGGCTATTAACGATTGCCTTGGCCAATCCCCGTCCCGCAATCAGTCCCATCCTTTCAGTTCGCAGCTGTCCAATTCAGGGTCAATCATCTCCAGTCCCTTACGGTTCTTTTACATTTACCCATTGCACACACGCCAATTACAATTACAATGGTTACCACACCCCGTACGTGACACCCCCTCCTGCTTTACCTGTGGTCCTCCCGCCCACTAATCCCGGTACCTGGCAGGCTTGCTTCCCAAGTTGGCCCGCTGGGACCTGCGCGGTTCCTCCACCTGCCCTCCCAACCTGGGCCCCATCTGTTCAGGGTCCACCTCATCCTGGCTTCCCCTTCTGGCCTCTCCCCCACTCCTAGCTGCCTCTGGACAAACCGGTCTGCCTGAAAAACCAGCCACCAGCCCACCCCAGGGTGACTAACCTCATCACCATGACCACCCGCCACCATACCCGACTCCTTGTGAGTCCCTTCCTCCGCCTGTCACTCGTTCGGTTGTACATGGTTGCGATGAATGGTGCGGGCTGGCCCATCTCTTCCTCAGG
Source organism: Gasterosteus aculeatus (assembly GCF_964276395.1). Lineage (NCBI taxonomy): Eukaryota > Metazoa > Chordata > Actinopteri > Perciformes > Gasterosteidae > Gasterosteus > Gasterosteus aculeatus. The sequence continues at coordinate 22,180,197 of NC_135701.1, read as the reverse complement.
CCTCACCACATAGGTAGGCTGGCCAGGTGAAGGCTGCATGAGGACAACAAAAGGCTGGGGGTCCCAATGGGGTCCTAGCTTACCCACTGCACGCCGGCGGAAGTTCCGGATGAGGACACGCTCCCCCGGTAGCAGAGACGTTGTGGTGGCTCCCCAGTTACGCCGGTTCTGGTCCTGTTGCTGGTGTCTCCGGCGACTCTCCTCCCCCGCAAGTCTGTAAGCATTTTTCCGCAGGTTACAATGTCGTATCAATCACTCCAGTGGTGTTCCACCGCCCTGGGGCCGACATACACCCCACTCCTGGTCCACTGGCAGCCGGGCATGTCGCCCAAATAGGAGATGCCTGGCCAGTGCTGCTATGTCACCACATTAAAACCCCTTCCTTCACCACTAACTGTTTCACTTGCCCCCACACCCCTTTACCTGATGTCCCCAGCGCCTGATACTCTGCAGAGGTTGGTCTCGGGTCTCGGGTGCGGCCATAGTCCTCTTCGTCTCGTGCAAACACCCCTTGCCACTCGTCCAGGAGGGCCTGGAGTTTGCCTTGCTGTCCAGGGGTCAGCCCATCAGCCTGTTGGAACAGACCAGAAAGATTGGCAGGAAGAGCACTGTGCACTGGTCGAACATCAACTTCTACTACCTGTTCACCCCTCCGCCGGAGCACCAACTGATTAGGGGCCTGGACATCGTCCGGTCCCAGTCTTGACACCCGGGCCAGTGGTCGTCTTGAGGGCAACTCAATGACAAAGGGATGAGGGTTGCACACTCTAAGGAGCACCTGCCTATCCTTGACCTGGGCCACCGCTCGACCTACGCACTCCTGGCCTCCCTTGTAGCAGTCCTTGAGTAAGACATCCTCAGCCCCAACCTTTGGGGCCCCTAGGACACCCCGTACGTGACATGTTCTTGATCTTTGGAATGATCCAAGCTAACTGTTTCCATCTGCTTCCAGTCTTTATGCTAAGCTAAGCTAATCATCTGACGCCATATGTTTGACATTTCCAAGGGTGTTACCGAGATTTAGACATTGGGGGGGTCCGCTGAACACTACGGGGGACGGAGGGGGGCACTACGGCTAGTCGGCCTGGTGCCCGCCGCGCTGAGCGGAGCGAGCACTCTTTTCCTTAACAAACGGAAATAAATTGAAAATAAATAAGACGTGCAACGTATCCTCACATATATGTTACCAAAAGTCATTTTCTGAGCGTTGACTTTCCTTCAGAAGTCAAGGAATTCTAATTATTATTTAGGTTTAGACAACAAAATAACTTCCACACAACGTACATTAACATCTGTATTTATTTTTAAGGTTTATTCCAGTATATTTTATTAAACTAATCATTTCCCACCTGCATTTAACTCCTAGCCGTCCAGTGACAAGTATCTCCTGATAAAGTCATCCAAAAATGTTAGATGAATTTATGGATTAAGTATTTCGCCCATTGAGAAGATTTTACGTGTTCAGGTAACTAAGCTATAAAAAACACACATGAAAATGCGTTGTTGGAGACACATGAAACATTTTACCTTGTATTTCTGTACTTAATAAAATGTCAAATGTTGATATTAAAAAACTTTATTTGGTGTTTCATATTGGCTCCTTGCTTTTGATAGACTGGAGAACCGCGGGTGGGTGAAGAAAATACCACAAAAACACAACGCCGTCATCATCTGCTTTGAGTTGCCGGGCGGGAGGCGCAGAAAGGGTTAAGAGTCACGTGGTCCCGGGTGGTATTATCGGCCCCGGGCGGCAAAAGAAGAGAGAAAAACCTTCAGGAGAACAAAGAAATCGGGGGTGTATTTAAAGGGAAGCAGCCGTTGTGACGCCCGGCTTTCCTGCACTGCGCCGCGCGCCCCCGAGGATGCGGAGCTCCGTGGCCGTGTGCTGCTGCGTCTTTGCGCTGCAATGCCTCCCGAGCGCGCTGTGCCTCCCGGCGCGCGGACCCAGCAGCTCCAAAGGGGCCCCGGTGAGTCGGGCCACGCTGGTTTCATCTCTTTTCCTTTCACGTCGCAGAGAAGTTGACAAAATCCGAACGAAAGTCTGCAGGAGTTTTTTGTTGAACGAGTCGTGGTTGCACGTGTGGGAAATGATTCATTCGTTTTTAAAGCGCTCTGCAGCTTTGACGTAAACACACGCACACACGCGCACACGCACACACACACGCTTGCATAATAACTGTCTCGTGCAGGCTTACAGGCCGTAGTCTTCTGTCACCTTTCTGCACTTCGCGCTGTTTTGCATTGGTTCTTCTTGTGCGGACTCATCGCGACTATTTGCGTCTCTTCGCTTCAAAGTAAATTCCATCCTCATTGTTGCACGCGTGCAGACTCGCACGCGCACGCGCTCCACCGCATCAATGCCACTCAATGTTGTGTTTGGGGAAATTGTTATTTTTACCACTCGCTGACCTGTCGCTGTAATCAGCTGCCCTCACTTGGAACAGATTGCTGTCATCGGTATTTATTCGTTTGTTATTTTGGTGTCTGCTCAGCAGGAGAAGAAACTCCAAAATAACCCCTGCTGTCTTCTGCCCTTGTGTGCGTGACAGTGGAGTTTTTTCCTGCCTCAGTGAACATAAAGTCTGCAGGAAGCCGTAATAACGGGTCTCACAGGCGTTTAGTCAACAACACCATAAAAGACGCGGGTCCACATGGGCCCACTGAGCAAGTTAAGTTAAGTTAAGTTGTATCATCAGCATCACTTTGCACATCGGACCACATGCTGCTTCTCCAGAACCTGTGGTCGTAGTATTGACGTGGTCAGTGTGAACGCATGTTCCCCTTTTCTCCGCAGGAATGTCCTGTTTACAGGTAAACACCAAAATGAGGAATTTCATCTAAACATACAGGCGTGTCAGATAAGCAGTTCCGCGCAAGAATGCGAGAGGAGCGCGTGGACTTTTAAGGTCGTTGTTCTTACGAGGCGGGAGAGGGATTCGGTTTGGATCCGGTCACATGGCGAGAGATGTTTGGAGCTTCAGTCGCAGAACACGCGGCGACCTTCTGAGGGGAGCTTCCCTCAGCTTCCCTCAGAAGCAAACGCAACACGTCCTGCGCGTCAACTCGGGGGGGGGGAAACAACCGGTCGCATCGCAAGAAGGCAGAAACCTCTCGTTCTAGCGAGTGAAGTCAAAGCTTCGTGAGTTAAAGCTGCGTTCTCTGCTCCCATAGACGTCTATGAGGAAATGACTCTACTTCTCTGTAGTGACCAGCAGGGGGCGACTCCTCTGCTCCCATAGACGTCTATGAGGAAATGACTCTACTTCTCTGCAGTGACCAGCAGGGGGCGACTCCTCTGCTCCCATAGACGTCTATGAGGAAATGACTCTACTTCTCTGTAGTGACCAGCAGGGGGCGACTCCTCTGCTCCCATAGACGTCTATGAGGAAATGACTCTACTTCTCTGTAGTGACCAGCAGGGGGCGACTCCTCTGCTCCCATAGACGTCTATAGGAAATGACTCTACTTCTCTGTAGTGACCAGCAGGGGGCGACTCCTCTGCTCCCATAGACGTCTATGAGGAAATGACTCTACTTCTCTGTAGTGACCAGCAGGGGGCGACTCCTCTGCTCCCATAGACGTCTATGAGGAAATGACTCTACTTCTCTGTAGTGACCAGCAGGGGGCGACTCCTCTGCTCCCATAGACGTCTATGAGGAAATGACTCTACTTCTCTGTAGTGACCAGCAGGGGGCGACTCCTCTGCTCCCATAGACGTCTATGAGGAAATGACTCTACTTTTCTGTAGTGACCAGCAGGGGGCGACTCCTCTGGTCCCGTAGAGGTTATCAGAAAATAAAATCTACTTCTGATTTATTCCCTCAGTAAACATTGCAAACAGTTTATGGTCTTAATCTCTAGTTTCAAGTCTTCCTCAACACAGCGTGATGTTCATTTAGTGACTGATGGTGCATTTGGAGTCAAACAGACCATGAAGCAGGGGACCCTTCAGGACGGGACCATAGATACGTATAAAGGCTAGATGTCTTACGGCTACGGTTAGTCTAGAGCCGCAGTTCAGCACAGACGTGACATTTTCTCAGTGGTTTTTGTTTTCTAATTAATGCTTGTTCATCGTTGCGATCGTTGTTGTGTTTATGAGAAAGAAATACAGTCTTGCAGGACTAAATACAGCGGAATTTGGGCGATTTTGATGCACAAAATGATGTTTCCGTCTGAAAGTCGCAGTTCTGTTTCAAAGGGTACATTCTGCGAATTCCGTCTGTTTTCTGTTATCGCTGACCTTTTTCTCCCCCTGAACCACTTTGCGTACCCTACCCAAGTTTGGGAACCGAGGGTCTACATCATGGGAAGCAGATGTTGACTTTACTACTTATTAAGATATTTTAAATATGGAATGTTCAATGCCTTATCGCGCTGATGTGTCCGAGCCCGACTAGATTTTCGAAATATTTATCCGAACCCGGTCTGGTACCGACGGGCTCGGGTCAGGTATCCACCCTCTAGTCTGCACATGGCGGCCATCTTGGTTCAGTCAGCTTGCTCACCCATAACATTGTGTTGGTAGTGATACATGTACTTTTTAAATAACCATGACTCAATTTTCAACATATCTTTAAACGGTTTGGTTTGTTATAAACAGCAGAGATGTAGTCATGACACTGTATACTTATGAATAATTATGTTGTGTTCTAAAATAGGTATGAGATTTTCCTTTCCTTTACAAATATACATACATACATATTTAAATCCCCACCATCTTTACAGAGATGTATTTAATAATTATAACTATGGGTATTCATATGAAACTAACATTAAACAGAACATTATTCATAAGTATGCAGTGTCAAGTACAAGTATCACTATAATGTTATAGGTGAGCAAGCTGACTGTGGCAAGATGGCCGCCATGTGGCGGACGCTCGACTGTGTTTGGCCGGCAAACGCGGACGAGACATCCAGCCTTTTATACGTATCGATGGGCGGGGCCACGCGCTGATTGACAGGTCTCTACTACATCGCTGTCCGGTCTCGAGGTATTTGTCTTTCCGTCTTACGACTTAAACCTTTTCAGTGTTTTCACTTCAGGAACGTTTCAAATTCCTTGGGAAAGATCCCTGTTTTGGAATTGTTTTGCGTTCCATTCTTTTAATCCACAGTAATCAGTCGTAGTGTCGTGACACGTCTTCGCCCGCGAAGCGAAAAAAACTAAACCGGTTTCCGCAGATGAAAAACAAGCAGGTCAACAGAGCGGCGTTGCACCTGTGATGACAGCGTTGTTATGTCTACTGGTCATCTAGCTGGAAAGTCTAATCTGCACCCCCCCACCCCCCCCGCTCCCCCCTCCCGCCCCCCCTCCCGCCCCAACAGCGAGTGATTACACAGGCCCGGACAGGCCTCGGAGTCTGAGGCATTCAGGGGATGTTTTCTCTCTCTGGAGGGAAGAGGGGGAGCTAACCGCTAACCGCTAAACTGTTTCCGTCACCTGGAGTTGGCTTCTCCGTTCCTCGTTTTTTTTTTTTGCACCGCGTCGATGTCTTCGGGCGACGCGATTGGTCGGCGGAAGCCGTGGGAGCAAAGGCGACATCACAGCGGGCCCTCGGTTCCCCAGCGAGTGTCCATCTGGGTCACACTGCGCCGGGCCGGTGACACACAACGAGGTGCTTGTTAGTGAGGGGGTTCGGGTCTGGGGGCTCCTCGTGGCCAGCTAACAAAAGGGAGGGGCCCCTTATACCCCCCTGGGGGGGGGGGGGGGATGTCAGCACTGGCCCAGTTCCACAGGATGGTCAAGGCGGTTGGATTTATCAAAACCTCACATCAATCAATGCCAGATGATGCCGCTTGATCGACCCGACGAATCATTTCACCAAAACTTCACAGGAAATGGAACCGTTTGGTTTGGTAAAGTCTTCTGCTGAAGATCCCGCGTGCATTTTACCAATGGAGACAAACACGCGTAACGATAACGAGTTTGAGTTATTTCCACAGAGAAGGTTTTAGGTTCGGTCCGTCTGGTCCGTCTCTAAGCGACCATAAAGCAGGGGACGCTTTAGGGCGGGGCCACACAGTGATTGACAGACGTCATGTCTAAATATGGCCTTCCTTTTAAAGACAGAAGCCGGGTGTTGGTGGGTTTTCATCCTGTGTGAAAGATTATTTCTGATTTCAGACATTATTTTATTATTTTCCTCCTCATAATATCTGAATCACTTGCGGTAAATGTCGACCCTTCAAATTAAAGAGTGTAGAAACACATCTGGCTCAGTTCATGCCAATAAACTTCTAACTCCAGGGGTTTAAAATTGCATGAAGTTGAGAGTGTGCTTTGTACCTCAGGGGGGGTCGGGGTCAGTGGGGGGGGGTCAGGTGACTCGGTGTCGTGTTCATGCTCGTGTTTGCGTAAAGGTTTCCGTGCAGACAATGAAGGAGACTTTCTGCTGAGAGCAAGAAGACGAGACGTAAACTCCCACAGAGCCCCGAGGGAACACGTGATGACGGAGGAGCAGGAGGGGGAGGAGGGGGAGGAGGAGGGGGAGGGGGAGGAGAAGGAGGAGGGGGAGCAGGAGGAGAAGGAGGGGGAGGAGGAGGAGAAGGAGGGGGAGAAGGAGAGGAAGGAGGAGGAGGATGGGGAGGAGAAGGAGGGGGAGGAGGAGGAGGAGGGGGAGGAGGGGGAGGAGAAGGAGGGGGAGGAGGATGAGGAGGAGAAGGAGGAGGGGGAGGAGAAGGAGGGGGAGGAGGAGGAGGAGGGGGAGGAGGAGGAGGAGGGGGAGAAGGAGGGGGAGCAGGAGAAGAAGGAGGGGGAGATGGAGGAGGAGGAGAAGGAGATGGAGAACAAAGAGGAGGAGGAGCAGGAGCAGGAGTTCATTACAGGCACGATGACTCCATGTGTGAGCAGCGACGGATCCGACAGCAGAATTCAGAGGGGAACGTGTTCGCACACGGTGCGTCTGCCAGCGTCTCCAGACTGACACACCCCCCCACCCTCAACCCCCCCACACACACACCCCCCCACCCCCCTACCCTCAACCCCCCCACACCCTCAAAGAACCCTGAACCCTGCTGTGAAACCTGCAGCGAATCAGGAACTTCAGGGTCAGACGGGTCAAACAAAGCACTTGACAGACAGGCGGGGGGAGCAGGGGGGGGCGGGTTCTTCCTTTAACCACCAGGCTACGGTTTGTTTTTCATCTCCGTCTTTGAAACGACACCCACCACTTAGAATTAGCCAAAGTTTTATGACCCTGAAAGCCACCCCCCACCCCCTCCCTTGCCCCCCTCGCAGATTGGGATCAGGCAGGCGACTTTGCTCTGCACGGTCTCGTTTTTGGGGACGGACGGCCCGTCGCCGACCAGGTGACCGACGAAATCCAGAGTCCTCTAACAAAAAGGAGGAGAGGAGGGGGGGGGACTAGAGATTTTAAACTCATGTTTGCAATGTAGAGTCATTTCCTCATAGACGTCTATGGGAGCAGAGGAGTCGCCCCCTGCTGGTCACTACAGAGAAGTAGAGTCATTTCCTCATAGACGTCTATGGGAGCAGAGGAGTCGCCCCCTGCTGGTCACTACAGAGAAGTAGAGTAATTTCCTCATAGACGTCTATGGGAGCAGAGGAGTCGCCCCCTGCTGGTCACTACAGAGAAGTAGAGTCATTTCCTCATAGACGTCTATGGGAGCAGAGGAGTCGCCCCCTGCTGGTCACTACAGAGAAGTAGAGTCATTTCCTCATAGACGTCTATGGGAGCAGAGGAGTCGCCCCCTGCTGGTCACTACAGAGAAGTAGAGTCATTTCCTCATAGACGTCTATGGGAGCAGAGGAGTCGCCCCCTGCTGGTCACTACAGAGAAGTAGAGTCATTTCCTCATAGACGTCTATGGGAGCAGAGGAGTCGCCCCCTGCTGGTCACTACAGAGAAGTAGAGTCATTTCCTCATAGACGTCTATGGGAGCAGAGGAGTCGCCCCCTGCTGGTCACTACAGAGAAGTGGAGTCATTTCCTCATAGACGTCTATGGGAGCAGAGGAGTCGCCCCCTGCTGGTCACTACAGAGAAGTAGAGTCATTTCCTCATAGACGTCTATGGGAGCAGAGGAGTCGCCCCCTGCTGGTCACTACAGAGAAGTAGAGTCATTTCCTCATAGACGTCTATGGGAGCAGAGGAGTCGCCCCCTGCTGGTCACCACACAGAATGCAGCTCTTAATTTCTAATTTCACCACCAACTGTCAAAGGTGGAAACCACCTTGGGCAGGAATGCGTCCTTCACATCCCTCATGTGCATTCACTTTAACTTCACACAGCTCATCAAAACAGCTGACAAACCCCCCCAGGAGCCTTTAAGATGCTGTTTGTAACCTTTTTCCACGGAGGGAGAGGAAAACACGTCATTAATTATAATTGACTCTAAAGTCACCGTCAAACAAGCAGCTTCACAGTTAAATAAGTGGATTTGTTTGAAACATTATGTTAAAGGGTGATACAAGTCACAGGGTCACAGGTTACACATCTTAACTTAATTTAACAGAGTGCAAAGAATATCTAATCAAGCCTTTATCAAAGATATAAACTCTTCCTCCGATACTCAAGTAAAAAGAGATCATGAACTCAATGGCCTGTTTCTCCTCCAGAGCCTATAACCCCCCCCCGAGGTAAACAAATGACTTCAAAACAAGCAAACAGATGTAAGCTGAATTCCAGGCCGTCAGCGGCGCTTCAGATAAACCTCACGTTTCCCTCCAGGAGGAAAGCAGCTAACAAGCCGTTTAAAGAAAGGCTGAGCAGCCCCCCCAACGTGAGTAAAGTGCCTTGCGCCTCAAAATAAGCAGCTTACATCTCGTTTAAACAAAGTGAAACGCGGGCTGGTGGGGGGGGGGGGGGGGGGGTATTTGCCCGTCAGTCAGCGTGTTCTTTGCAGTCTGGGGCACATTCCATCCGTCCTGCTGCGTTTTGTTCCCTTTAACCGCCGCCGCCGCCGCGCTGAGAGAGCTGCACCCTGCAGACCTGATGGAGCTGAAGCTTATGACGAATGTTATGAAACCTCCAGTCTACGTCTTTAACGGCCTCTTGTTCTCCCTCAGGTCTCTGACAAGTTCCCCGAGCTGAAGAAGAGGGGGAAGCTTCCTCACGCCCAGGACCCGGTGAAGGAGGCGAGCCGGCCGTCAGACGCCTCGGCGCCGGCGTGGAACCGGCCTCGCTGCGGCGTGCCGGACTACCCGACCCGCGAGGAGGTGCAGCACCGGGGACGCCACCGGCAGAGACGCTTCGTCCTGTACGGAGGACGCTTGGAGAAGACGGACCTCACCTACAGGTACGGGGACGCGCCCCACCAGCTGCTCCCGTTTGTCTCATGGCGAGCAGCAAATATGTGTTTCCTGTTCCTGTGAATTTACTCGCGTTTTGGTGTAAAAAACGAAATGAAAGAAAGGAATGCGGGGGTAGATTAATAGAATAAATAAATACATGTAAACACCCCAAAACATGACAAATATTAATGTTAAAAGACAGTGTCCAATCAATAATAATCATAATTTGACATTTGCAGTTCTACAAAATCCCCACCGGCCATAAAACTGTTTGATCTGGTCGGCAGCAGCTTGATGATTGAACCACAGCTTCACGGTGCTGGTCCCTCACGGAGAAGAAGCTGTGAAACGAACTGCAAAGTGGAGCGAAGTTTAGCAGCTAAAGAGACGCTTCCTTTGGGTCGGTGGAGACCAAAAGCAGAGTTCAAAGAGAGAGAGGCCTGGAGACAAGCAGCCTCGTCTCCTGGGGGAGGACAGGGAGTGTGGATGGGTAACTTTTTGTTGTGAAGTTAACCATCTATTTGAAACGATGAGTCGATGTTGCCGTATTACTGCTGCCCCCTGGAGGCCAGAGCAATAGAACATTGCGGGTTCAGGTAACGGCGGACTAAATGAGGACGGTTGGGGCCGGCCCTATTTTCAGACACGTTGACTGATGAACTCAAAAAGCACATGAAACGGAGGGGGCTCGTATGTACTTAGAGAACCAAGTCTTGAAATTATGATCTGGCAGGGGGGGTTGGGGGGGTTCTTTCATCTGAAGCCTCAGTCTGGCTGCTGCCTCTCTGTCTGCGTCCCCCGGGGGCCCTTTCATTGTAGTCCTTTCTTTAACGTACATTAAGAGAAGGCGGCACGGGGAGAGGGTGGGTTAGGGGGGGGGGGCGGCACCAACCGCAGACTAATAAGATTCTGCTGGAATGGGACCGATAAAAGGCTCCGGGTGTCACCTGACAAAGCGAAGTGGTTATCCCAGGCAACGGCCCACAAAGTCCAGCCACACTTGACCTTGACCCGCAGGGGCCCCCACGTCCCTCTGAGAGACTCCGACGCGAGGCGAGAGGGCAGCGCCGCTAACGAAGCCCCCGGGTCGGCCTTTTTATTTATTTATTCATTTGATCTTGTGCAGCAGGTTCCGGCGCGCCGCTCGCGCCAAGCTGAGGGCCTCTAATGAACTTTTACATCAATAAGTCCGAGCGGATATCCGGGTGCCGAATACCTTTGTGATAATGAAACAACTGCGTCAAGAGCTCATATACCGGATTGACAGCAAGAGGTTGAAATTAAATGAAAGTTACTCATTTTCTTTTCTGGGTATAAGAAAATCAATATGAATTGGGATGTATTTAGCCTAGCTTAGCATAAAGACTGAAAACAGTGGAGGCTGTTGGCTTCGCTCAGTCCAAAGGTAAAAGTCTTCCCAGTAACACCTCTGAATCTCTTTAATCAGCATGTTTGTAGATACTTGCCGTGATCCCGTCATCTTCGTGCTGCAACGTTTTGATTCTGAGCGGTTGGCAGGTTTGGTTTCATCGTGCCAAAGCCCAGAATCTGTGCTAACATGTGCCTCGTAATCGCCAGAAGCGCTGCAAAGAATACAGGCCAAACACGTCCCGACAGCTCCGTACTTCACCGGCACCACAGCGTTTCCATCCCTCTTCGTCTCGCTCATATCTGATTATTATTCGCCAGCTAGCTTAGCTTAGCACAGAGACTGGAAACGGGGGGGGGAAGGCAGCTAGCCTGGCTCGGTCCGATGCTAGGGCTCCACATCAACAGTTGCCAGGTTGCCATTGTCAACCATTTTGAGAAATTGGTAAAAGCTTCTTGACCTTCGGTTTCTACTCTTTAACATATAAAAACAGCAAAAAGTGTCATTAGTTCTATTTTATTATTTACATAAGATCAGAAAGCATGGCGGTCCCTCTCAATACCACACATCCTGTGTGTGTGTGTGTGTGTGTGTGTGTGTGTGTGTCTGACGCCTGCGTTGATCTGCCGTAGGATCGTCCGGTTCCCCTGGCAGATCGGCGAGGAGAAGGTCCGACGCGTCTTCCAGGAGGCGCTGAAGATCTGGAGCGACGTCACGCCGCTCACCTTCACCGAGGTCCGGGGCGCCAAGGCCGACATCCGCATCGACTTCACGAGGTGGGAGGGGCCACCAGGGGAAAGAAAACGTCTTTGAGGCGTTATTTAGGAAGGGACTCGTGGCGCGTGGAATCTGTAACGTGTTTTTCTTTAACTTCCTTTCATATTTAACTGGTACTATTGGGATCAATGTGAATTGGTTTATAACAATAATAATTATGAGCTCATCGTGCTGATAACCTTCAGAGGGTTTTTTATTCTCATCGGAGCGTTTGATTTACGGACCTGCAGGTACTGGCACGGAGACAACCTCCCCTTCGACGGCCCGGGTGGGATCCTCGCTCACGCCTTCTTCCCCAAAACGCACCGGCAGGGCGACATCCACTTTGACTACGACGAGGCCTGGACCCTCGGAAACCACATGGGTGGGTTGGACTATTGTTTCACTCAGTGCAACATAAGACAGATAAACATACATGTATTATTATTTATTTATTTACTATATTTTAAAAGCAGCAAAACAAAAAAAACTAAAAAATGAAAAGCAGCTATACGCTCTAAACAAACGAGGAAAAAAGGAGAAATAAAATGTTGACTCAAGTAAAGAAAACAACTTCACGCCATCTCAACCCCCCCCCCCCGCCCCCCCCTCCTCGCAGGGACGGACCTCCTCCAGGTGGCGGCCCATGAGTTTGGGCACGTCCTGGGCCTGCAGCACTCCCGCGTGCCGGGAGCCGTCATGTCGGCGTACTACTCCTTCTCCTACCCGCTGAGGCTGAGCGACGACGACAGGCGCGGCATCCAGTACCTCTACGGCGCCCGGCCGCGGGCCCCGCCCTCGCCGCCGCCCCCCCCGCCGCCACCGCCGTCCAACCCGGAGACCAACGAGATCCTCAGGAACGTGAGTGGACGCAGCAATTTAGAGAAGAAAAAGGACGACTTGGTACCGAGTACTCAGAGGATTCAGATGGACGCAGATTGCATCCGACCGAACAGCACTTCCTGTTCCACTAACGTAAAACATTAAAAGTCTCTGGAGAGTTTGGTTTGGATGCTCAGCTCAAAGCACATTTAGTTTCCTACAATCCTTTAATGCAGCTCGGAAATTGCTGGTTTTATTATTTAAATAGAGGCTCAGTCTTTCCCTAAACTGCTGACGGTAGTTTTTTATCAAAGTGCATTAAAAGACGACAATAGAGGTTTTCATCCCAAAAATGAGCTTAATGAACAAAACGGAGTGAACGATTGATGCTGATTCTGATCTGTATGTTTTATTGAGCATCTTTAATCAGTTATTATTTTTGTCTCTCGGCCTTTGTTTTCTTCTTCAATTCATTCATAAAAAACGACTTCATGTATTTTGTGAAATACCAAAATACAAATGAAGCATGAATGCAACATTTTACTCAAACGCAACAACAACCAGCATCTCTCTGGAGGCTGAATCGCTCAAACAGGAGGAAGTAGTGCATCGGCGTGGGACTATTTTCTGCGGCGGATGAATCCACATTTGGTATTTTTAGTCAGAATAAAGTGAAGTTCAAAATGAAGGATGTTTCTAAATGGAGCTTTATGACTCAGAGGGAGTTCATTTATTTTCATGGAATTTATTGATAAGTAAAACAATATGGAATAACCCCCCCCCCCCTCAAAGAGTTAAAAAGAATCTTTGATTTCAAAAGAGTTAAAAAGAATCTGATGAACGAGGGTCAAAGTTTCTCCTGTAGAACCTCTAACCTTTTACCCCCCCGACAATAACCCTTACCCCCGTGTCCCCCCCCCCCCCCAGCCCGACGTCTGCCAGACGGACTTCGACGCGGTGTCGCTGATCCGCGGGGAGCTCTTCTTCTTCAAGTCGGGCTTCGTGTGGCGGATCCGGGACGGCCGCCTGGAGGGGGGGTACCCGGCGCTGGCATCCCGCCACTGGAGGGGCATTCCGGACAACATCGACGCCGCCTTCGAAGACAAGTCGGGGAACATCTGGTTCTTTCAAGGTGGGGGACGGCGAGGAAACAGAGACGAGTGCAGTGGCGGAGGGAGGGGAGGGGTTTGTACAAGTGGGCGTGTCTACATTCCCCCCCCCAACAACTTCACCACAAAAGGAGTAGAAATGAGACGATGGATGAGAGACGTGGACGTGGAGCTCACTCTCCCTCCCCCTCCTCCCCCCCAGGTGAGAACTACTGGGTGTTCGATGCTGAGATGCAGGTCCGGGGCCCGGAGCCCGTCCGGGGTCTGGGCCTGTCGCCGTCGGGGATCCGGGCGGCGCTGCGCTGGGGCCACGACGACAACTTCGACACCTACTTCTTCAGGTCGGGCAGCTACTGGAGGTTCAGCCCCCACCAGCGGCGGGTGGAGGCCGCCCACCCGCGCGACATGCAGGACTGGAGCGGCGTCCCCGGGGACGTGGACGCCGCCTTCAGGGACATCTACGGTAACTTGCATCAATTCCGTGACCCGAGGTGGTGTGAATGAAATTGACTCCACCGCGGACGCCTTCAGCTGTTACGTCATTGGCTGACCGGGCCGTTTCCTCTCTTGTCAGGCTACGCCCACTTCATCCGGGGGCGCCAGTACTGGAAGTTGGCCCCCGTCGGCATGAACTCCTTGGAGGGCTACCCGCGCTACGTCGGCGTGGATTTCTTCGGCTGCAGGAGCGCGTGAGTCACGTCAGGTTTCTTCTGGACCACGAAGAGGACGTTTCTGGAGCAGAGACGTTTGCGTTCTTCATCCTTCCTCTTTGCTTTGCTCCGTTCATCCTCCCTCTCAGGAACAGCAGGTAACGTTTCCCCGACTCGGACCTCCTGTGCAGCTTCGCCCGGATTCATTTTGCACATTTTCTGTTTTCTTAATCACGGCGAGGTGAGAATCGGTGAGAGCGCCGAGGCTGGTTTTCATTGGGGAGTGTTTGAAGAGTGACATCAGACTTTTAACATGAGTTCCAACTCGAAAATCCTTCGTGATGTCGGTAAACAACTGGAATCCCAACATATGAACAAAAGTCACATTGTGCTGGAGTTTGGTATCAGTAGAACATTCTGCTCTGCTTCCAACTCGTTTGGCTTTCAGAAGGTCTGCACACAAATACACTGTCACAGTGTTAGATGGAGAGACTGGATTCATGGCACGAACATCCCAAATATCCAAGTACACAGCGCTTAATGTAGATAATCTGGATCCCTCTAGACACAAATAGCTTCTCACTCTTAAGTGAAGCGGCTGTGATTTTAGACGTTTCACATGAAGTAACGTATTTATATTCCTTATTTGGGCAACGAGGTTCCTTGAGAAAAGACGGGATTTAGGCCTTTTAGATGTTATGTAACCAACACAAACACTGCCTGTCACTCAATGTGGAGTCTTAATGAATATTCATGTTGGGAAGAAGAAAGAGGAGGAGGAGGAGGAGGAGGATACCGTCACTGCTGCCTCCCGTGGAGATGTCCCTCCTCCAACGTGACGTCATGAAGCTCCCGTGGTGATGTCGCTCCTCCAACGTGACGTCATGAAGCTCCCGTGGAGATGTCCCTCCTCCAACGTGACGTCATGAAGCTCCCGTGGAGATGTCCCTCCTCCAACGTGACGTCATGAAGCTCCCGTGGTGATGTCGCTCCTCCAACGTGACGTCATGAAGCTCCCGTGGAGATGTCCCTCCTCCAACGTGACGTCATGAAGCTCCCGTGGAGATGTCCCTCCTCCAACGTGACTTCATGAAGCTCCCGTGGTGATGTCCCTCCTCCAACGTGACGTCATGAAGCTCCCGTGGTGATGTCCCTCCTCCAACGTGACGTCATGAAGCTCCCGTGGTGATGTCGCTCCTCCAACGTGACGTCATGAAGCTCCCGTGGTGATGTCGCTCCTCCAACGTGACGTCATGAAGCTCCCGTGGCGATGTCCCTCCTCAGCAGTCTCTCTGGCCTCTGGGGCGGTTTGAAGAGAAGCTCCAGGGCGCCACCTAGAGGACGTCCCCCCCAGGAGCAGGGAGGCGTCTCATCACGGCATCTCCGCCTCACGCTGGATGATGTCACCGCTCCTCCGTCACCTCGCCGTGGTGCGTTCAGGGACAGTGGCTGCTGACTAACAGAAGTTATCATACCAGCTGGGTGTCAAAAACACGCTCAAGTAAAAACCCTTTTCCTCTGAAAAGAACATCAGCGCATCAGACTCAGGTCAACGTGTCCTCCTCCTCCTCCACCTCCTCCTCCGTCATCATGTGACTTTAATGTGCTCCAGCTGTGAGTGGCTCCTCCACTATTCCACACTACTCCTCCACTCAATTTGTTTGTTTCTTCTACGATTTGTTTGACAAAATACTTGTTTCCCTCTAAATGTTCGTATTATCTCCCATTAATCACATCTATCTGGTGCCATAATAACGTATATTTTATTATATTATCAGTCAAAAGGGACGTTTTACTGCTGAGATATTACTTTTACTTTTGATATTTTAAGTGCAGTCAGCTGAAAATATACCTGAACTTGTAAAGAAAAGTACTTTTGTTCCGTGGTATTGGTACTAGTACTTAAAGGTGGTTTAAAAACGACATTGGGGGAAGTTGCTCTTCGTCACAGGACGTGACCTCTTCCTCCTCTTCGATCTAAAGGCTCTCTGGGACCCGGTGACGCCGTGCTCTGACCCCTGTGTGGGCCCCGTCCCGCAGGTTGAGCCCCGCTGAGCTGAGATCAGATGTTAGTTCTTCAGTGCAGGGCGCTGACGAGTCGTATTCAAATATTTATACACAAACAACTTCCATGTACATACGTGTGTTTGGTTATTGCCTCTTTGTTTGTACTCATATGTGTAAAATCCTGTACATTGAAATAAATGAAACTTGTTTTCTTGTTTTCTTATTAATAAAACCATAACCTTTTTACCGTGTGTGTGTATTTTATTTCATCTAAAAAGAAAAGGCAGGCATGTCAGAATGTGTCCTTCCCCACAAATAAAGAGCTAAGGACATTATTAAACAATGATGATTATAATAATACTTTTTACACACGGAATCATCAGTATTTAACACAAGCACAGATTATAATTTGTGTTTTCATGTCAAGTCTTTTATTTTAAATAAGGTAATTTATTATTAATATCTTATTTTATTACACATGATTCATTTAAGGAGACTTGATATGTTTTAAAATAATGAATAAAACCCAATGAGGTTATAAACCGTAAAAGAGGATAACGGGTAAAAAGAGTTCCCCGCGTCGGGGCGGATGGTGTTAATTGCCGGGGGCATCTGATTGGCTGCTGCAGGGCGCAGGGGGCGGGGCCTGCTCGGCGTTCAGGGAGCCGCGGCTGTCAGTCAGTGAAGCAGCAGATCGATGGCGCTCAGCCTCGCTCACGAGTACCTGCAGATCCCCGTGGTGACGCGCGCGTACACGACCGCGTGCGTCCTCACCACCGCCGCTGTGGTAAGAAACGACGACAACAACAACAATAACAACAACAACAACCGAGTTTAAACTCTGACCTCCGAGCTCTGACGAGGCGGGAAACATTTCGATACATGAAGAAGAAACATTCAACTCTAAATCCTGTTTTATTCACAGTCCAGCTGCTTATTATGTTAGTGTTGGTATTTGTTTTCTCCTGTTATTTTATTCATTTCATATAAATGAAAGAAGCTTTACATATAAGTACATTTAACATTAACACGTTTTTGCCTTTAAAAGAGCTGATGTGGTTTAAGAATGTTAAGTAGTTTTGCGGCAATATGCATTTAAAATGTTTGAATAAAGCCTGTGCAAAGTATCTAAAGTGTATTGCACATATTGTACATATTATGACAATACATAAATAACTAAATCTACCTAAAGATTATTAGGATAGATTATATCTACCTAAATATAATCGCTATAATAGATATTTTTGCATTTTCTTGATTATTTGCTATTTTTAGACACTTTATTCTAATCACTTTTTTTTACTTTAAAATATTTCATTTTACTTAATGGATGTGTAAAGGTTTGTAACCGTGTTTCCTACAATGACAACAGAGCTGAATCAAAAGTGTAAGAATCCAAATTGATTACATTACATTACATTACAGGTCATTTAGCAGACGCTTTTATCCAAAGCGACTTACGTTACACTTTAAACCCGTGGCTTTTTTCACATTTTTGCCCGGGGAGCAATTAGGGGTCAGGTGTCTTGCTCAGGGACACTTCAACATGGAACAGGATTACCGTGTCATTAGAAGAGCAAAGCAGTTTAACTCGTTTAGAGAATAAAATGAAGGCAGGTGAAGTGTCAGTTATCACTGGAGGTTTAAACTGAAATCAGTGGAGGTTTAAACTGAAATCAGTGGAGGTTTAAACTGAAATCAGTAGAGGTTTAAACTGAAATTACTGGAGGTTTAAACTGAAATCACTGGAGGTTTAAACTGAAATCAGTGGAGGTTTAAACTGAAATCACTGGAGGTTTAAACTGAAATTACTGGAGGTTTAAACTGAAATCAGTGGAGGTTTAAACTGAAATCAGTAGAGGTTTAAACTGAAATCACTGGAGGTTTAAACTGAAATTACTAGAGGTTTAAACTGAAATCAGTGGAGGTTTAAACTGAAATTACTGGAGGTTTAAACTGAAATCAGTGGAGGTTTAAACTTAAATCAGTAGAGGTTTAAACTGAAATCACTGGAGGTTTAAACTGAAATTACTAGAGGTTTAAACTGAAATCAGTGGAGGTTTAAACTGAAATTACTGGAGGTTTAAACTTAAATCAGTAGAGGTTTAAACTGAAATCACTGGAGGTTTAAACTGAAATCAGTGGAGGTTTAAACTGAAATCACTGGAGGTTTAAACTGAAATCAGTGGGGGTTTAAACTGAAATCAGTGGAGGTTTAAACTGAAATCAGTAGAGGTTTAAACTGAAATTACTGGAGGTTTAAACTGAAATTACTAGAGGTTTAAATTGAAATCAGTAGAAGTTTAAACTGAAATTACTGGAGGTTTAAACTGAAATCAGTGGAGGTTTAAACTGAAATCAGTGGAGGTTTAAACTGAAATTACTGGAGGTTTAAACTGAAATTACTAGAGGTTTAAACTGAAATCAGTGGAGGTTTAAACTGAAATTACTGGAGGTTTAAACTGAAATCAGTGGAGGTTTAAACTGAAATCACTGGAGGTTTAAACTGAAATCAGTGGAGGTTTAAACTTAAATCAGTAGAGGTTTAAACTGAAATCACTGGAGGTTTAAACTGAAATCAGTGGAGGTTTAAACTGAAATCACTGGAGGTTTAAACTTAAATCAGTAGAGGTTTAAACTGAAATCACTGGAGGTTTAAACTGAAATCAGTGGAGGTTTAAACTGAAATCACTGGAGGTTTAAACTGAAATCACTGGAGGTTTAAACTGAAATCACTGGAGGTTTAAAC
Source organism: Gasterosteus aculeatus (assembly GCF_964276395.1). NCBI lineage: Eukaryota > Metazoa > Chordata > Actinopteri > Perciformes > Gasterosteidae > Gasterosteus > Gasterosteus aculeatus. The sequence continues at coordinate 22,161,480 of NC_135701.1, read as the reverse complement.
TGAAATCAGTGGAGGTTTAAACTGAAATCACTGGAGGTTTAAACTGAAATCACTGGAGGTTTAAACTTAAATCAGTAGAGGTTTAAACTGAAATCACTGGAGGTTTAAACTGAAATCAGTGGAGATTTAAACTGAAATCACTGGAGGTTTAAACTGAAATCAGTGGAGGTTTAAACTGAAATCACTGGAGGTTTAAACTGAAATCACTGGAGGTTTAAACTTAAATCAGTAGAGGTTTAAACTGAAATCACTGGAGGTTTAAACTGAAATCACTGGAGGTTTAAACTGAAACCAGTAGAGGTTTAAACTGAAATCACTGGAGGTTTAAACTGAAACCAGTAGAGGTTTAAACTGAAATCACTGGAGGTTTAAACTGAAACCAGTAGAGGTTTAAACTGAAATCACTGGAGGTTTAAACTGAAACCAGTAGAGGTTTAAACTGAAATCACTGGAGGTTTAAACTGAAATCAGTGGAGATTTAAACTGAAATCACTGGAGGTTTAAACTGAAATCACTGGAGGTTTAAACTGAAACCAGTGGAGGTTTAAACTGAAATCACTGGAGGTTTAAACTGAAATCAGTATAGATTGTGTCTTCATACAAACTAAATAACTAATGTGTGTTGTTGTCTTCAGCATCTCGAGGTCATCACCCCCTTCCAGCTGTACTTTAAGCCGGACCTGATCATCAGAAGATGCCAGGTAGCATTTATTGAATACTTGTGCAACGTTGTCACATTTCGTCTTTATTGATCTCGCTTTCTCTCTCAGATTTGGCGCCTTATAACCAGCTTCCTCTTCTTCGGTTCTCTTGGATTCAGTTTCCTTTTCAACATCAGCTTTCTGTATCTTTTTGTTAAAAAGAAGACGTGGCTCCATATTAGATAAAAAGGTAAAAGTATGAACCAGAACCTTTCATTTAAGTTCTTCTTCTTGCATGTCAATGAGAGATTGTCGTCTCCGACAACACAATCAGCGTGTGGTTGTCGAGCCGGAGTGTAGTTTGCATCCCTGACGCAGCGGCAGGTATCGGTACTGCCGCCTGCTGGAGGACGGCTGCTTCCGGGGGAGGACGGCGGACTTCGTCTTCCTCTTCCTGTTCGGTGGCGTGCTGATGACCGTATCCTTTCAGCTGACCGCAGCTGCCCGCCGTTCACTCCACGCCAGTGGGGTTCATTGGAAGATAAATGATGTATGTCAATGGTGAGGTTGGTGGAATTTGCAACAGCTTTTAACGGTGAGTTAATATTTAAACTTTCTACAAACAGAGTCGCCGTTACTCTGAATATTACGCAGAACAAACCAAACAGACTGAACAACAATCTACTGAAGAACTGAGATGTCAGAGTTTCACGACGCGGTCACCATTTCAAAATGATTCACCGTTACTGAATATAATATCCATATGGAGAAAATCCACAGAAAATTAAATAGATTTACATAATAATGCTGTTAATAGAAGTATCTTCCACTTTTGTCGGCAAATTGGTTGCATGGAAAATAGGAATATGAATGTAAAATGAGTTGAAAAGAATTAATTTATACAATATTATCATAAATGTATTATTTACATATCAACATTTCTTTGTAAACAATTTCATGTACATATATTTTAAAAATTATAATTTTTGGATTGAATTAGCACTTAATCTTAATGTAATAATTAGTTATATAATTCTTGGTTTATCTAATATGAACAAAGCACCATAATAAACTCAGTAAAAACTGAAAATAAAACTATAATAATTTAAAAGAGCGAAAAATGCAAAAAACTAAAATAAACTTGAGAAGCTGGAAGAAAGAAATTAAAAGTAAATTGAATTTATAATCAAAAGTGGTTGTGGATTTCCGTCTATTGAATAACGTATGATTGACTAATGTTTACACTCTCCAAGTGACGACATCAAGAAAAAGTCTTCAGTTAATTATTCAAAAAGAAGTCAATATTTCTTAATTAAAGCAGATAAATGGACTTTTTTTTTAATACCTTGTAATTTTGAATCATTTAACGTCATGCTAACGGTGACCACGAGTAACAAAGTGGGCTTTAACCTGGAGGGCGCTGCAGCTGCTGGGCCTGTTCTCCGACGTCTTCCTCCTGGGTCAGGCCTTCGTCGTCATGCTGGTGTACGTGTGGAGCAGAAGGAACCCGCTGGTCACCATCGACCTCTTCGGCCTCCTCTTCTTCCGGGCGCCGTTCCTCCCCTTCGTGCTCGCCGGCTTCTCGCTGCTGCTCGGGAACTCCGTGGTGGTCGACCTCCTGGGTGGGACTTTGACCTCGTCTCCTTCTGTAGAGGCAGCACAGTAAACTAGAGACATGTGAATGAATATCTATAATATTCAGAACGCCTAAATGATGAAAGTCCGAGCAGTTCAAAATGGATCCTGTGTCTAAAGCCTCCAAAACCAAGTCTGAATAGACTTCAGTGTGTGTTGTCATGGCGATGGAGCAGGTGACGACGACTCCTTTGTGTTTTCATCAGGCATCAGCGTCGGTCACGTGTACTACTTCCTGGAAGACGTGTTTCCAAACCAGCCGGGAGGCAGGAAGCTGCTGACCACGCCGGAGCTTCTGTGAGAGAACCTTCATTTTTTATTAACAAAGAAAGACGATCGGGCAGAAAATCCAGAACTTTGGACCCTAAAGTGCTAAAAACAAATGCTTTTTATTCATATCTGATGCTATTTTCTGACCAAAGCGACTGCAAAGACCTTGAAGCAGAGTATGCTGTAGGGCGGGGCTTACTGTGATTGACAGATCTCTTGATCACTTTCCTAATATGGTCACTTCTTTTAATTGGAGGACGGAGATACATTTAGAAAAAGGAAGTCGGTGTGGACAGAATCTTATTTTAAAACCATAAAAATCTTTAGTCTTGTTGTCAAAAAATACTGTTTGCAGATTTCTAGATGTTTAACAGGTGTTTGTTAAATCGTACGATAACTTGACACGTTCCTGTTGGCGCACAAAGAGAATGAGAAGAAATGTTACAAAGTTCCATCAAAACATTTCTTAATAAACTGTTTCATTATCAAAAGAGAAAGATACAAAATGATAAAAACATTTAGGAAAAGCAAAGAGTTTTTTCTTCATCTGGGCCTCGTTCTCTCCCCCCAGACGGACCTTGTTTGACCGGCCTGAGGACCCAGACCACCGCCCCCCCCAGGACTAAGACACACCACACCCCCCCTCCACCACAGTGTTTTAAATCTGAAGGACACAAAGTGTTATTTAAACGAACATAAAGCATTGTGGGTAGAAGGAATGTAGTTCTTTTGTTTACTGCTTAAAGGCCCATGTGGAGCAGCCAACCACCAAGTGTCAATGTGCGACGTCGCCACGACTACGATCGTCTCTCACAGGACCTTTGACTTGAGATGAATCTAACAGAAAGGATCTTGATATTTGGACTTTTTTAAATTTGCTTTGTAGTGCCCTTCATCAGCAGATCTTACATTAACCATGTAAACGTCTCATTTCACTAAACCGACGTCGCTGTGACGCGAGTGACCTCGTTGTCTCTGATGAAGGAATGACATCATGTGACGCCCCGTCTGCACACGCTGCACTTTCCCCCCCGATGCCTTTGTGGGTCAGACACTGAGCGACCAAATGGAAACTGCTTAGCACAACAACACAAAACAAGTCCCTGTGTGTGTGTGTGTGTGTGTGTGTGTGTGTGTGTCCTGCATCGTCGCCCATGGCAACACTCTTCAGCCAGTGACGATCGTTCGGGGGCCGAAAAGGGAAGTCAAGGGTAAATAATCGACCTTTAGATAAATAATTATTTCAGCTAAAAGATTTAAGGTGGATCTCATTTTAGCTCAAAACAGAAAAGTGTATTTTATTTAATGAAAATCAACCTGTAAAAATGAAAATAATATTTCTGGTCTCGGAGGGAAACCTTCCCAAGGCCGATGGGACGTCGTCATAAAGAGATGTGACCTGATGGGGGCGCTAGAGTGATCGAGTCGTCCTCTGAGGAACCGGACAAATTGCAGGACAATAAAAGATATTTTCAATCCGTACCAACGTCTCTAAAAACAGCTTTAACGTTAGAAACGAATCACTTCAAACGATCTGAGACGTTTGTTCTGTTTTAGCTTTTAACAAACCAAGAGTGAAACTTTCAGCTCATTAACAAACTGTTAAAGTGAATAAAACCGCTGAATCATGTGAGTAATTATGTATTTAGTTACTGCAGAAACTTATTGAAAGATGTTTTAAACTTGAAAACAAATATTAAAGAATCAACAACAACAAGCAATTCAAGCTCTCACTGTTTTTTATTTTGTAAGAATTATTAAAATGTACAAAAGACACCAAATACAACATAACAATATATATATATATATATATATATATTATCTGAGACTGGCTGCGTTGTTCCAGAGGTCAAAGCGAGCGAGCGGCTCCTCCACGCCGAGGGGGGGGGGGGACAAAGGGGTATTTCTTTCTACAGAACACAATATTAACATTAAAAACAATAAAAAAATTAAGAAAATAACACGGAAAGGAGGAGGAGACGAGCCGCCCGCGTTGCACCTCGATCCAGACGAGCCAAAGGGGGGCAGCGTCTTCTACCATGCGGGGGCCGTGTTGGCCAGTCGCCTCATCCGCCTGGGGGGGGGGGACAGGAGACGTCATAAGAGACGTCCCAGACCTGCTCCACCTGACCTCATCATCATCACCGTGATTTACAAATACAATGCAATATTCAACATTTTACAAAGCCTTTCTGTCATTTCTCCTCAGCAATTGACTTAATTAATAAACAAATACTTGGTTGCTAAAATCTGGTCTGTCTTGTCTTTTTCTGACGGTAAAATCAATGAGTTTGAAGAAACTACTTCAACACATTTATCACATGAACATTGTTCCTTAGTGAGCGGATAGTGGGCTCTTATTTTGAAGGCAGAGGTGGACAGGAAGGAAGCCTCCCTCCTGAAGCACTCACCTGGTGTTTCTGTCCTGGTCCCTGATCTTCTTCTCCATCTCAGCGTCGGTCAGCGTCTCCAGCAGGGGGCACCACTGGTCGGCATCGCCCGTGTTCCTGATGGCGATCTCCACCGTGGGCAGCGGGTTTTCACTGCACAAATCATCATCATCATCATCATCATCATCATCATCATCACCTTCGTCACCACATCCAGGGCTCTCCTCCTGCAGCCGCAAACTCTGTGGAACTTTTGAAGTCAATTTAACTTGAAGCTTCAAAAGACGTTTCGGTTGAAATACTGAAGTGTAACTGAAACATCCACCGTGTGCGTTGCCACGGCGACGGATGTTTCAGGGAAAATCCAGACTCAAAACAATTAAATATTACGCCTTAAACTAGTTTTTGCAACTTTACTCCCACTTAGTTCTTCTCCCTGTTTTGAGATGATGAAACCAATAAAGCCCTGGAACATATCTTCTCGGTCAGAGGTCAGAGGTCACCGCCGCTGTCTGGGTTTTAAGTATTTCACATCCCGAGAAGCTTTTCACCTAGAGAAGCAACATGGAACACAAGACTCAAGGTTTAACCCCAAATCCAGCTCTCGGCGAGAGGTCAAAGGTCACACTGTTTACAACTTGTTGATATCCAGTGAAGACTATAAAACCCTAAATCTGATGAAACTATCCGCTGTCAGAGCAGCTTCATCTCCTTTCATTGTTAAAGAACGGCGTCCGGAGGCACATTTTCTTTGTCTCTTCTGCAGCGTTTTACCGTGACCGGAGCGTCGGCGCCACCTGCTGTCCTGATCGAACACTGAAAGGAGAATCCTGGGGGGGATTTAGATACCTGAAGGCGTAGGTCCTCTGGTGCCAGCTCAGCTGCCCCCGGATGCTGTAGGCGATGGTGGTGACGAACTCGCCGCCGAGGCCCAGCTCGCAGCACAGCTTCAGGGCAAACTTCTCCGGGGAGTTCTCCTTCTCCGACATGTCCCACTCGAACTGGTCCACTAGCGAGATGTTCCCCACGTGGATGTTGAGCTGCGAGACATGAGACAGGCGGGGCGTCACCGCGGGACCGCCACGCTGCTGCCCCCGTTGCTGTTGTTGTTGTTGTTGCGCCGGCCCTCACCTTGATGATGACCCTCTGGTCCGTTTGCTCCTCCAGGAGGCTGTCCGTGGGGTACGACTCGATCTGCTGCCGGATGGCGGAGGCGATGGCGGGGACGAAGGCCAGCGGGTTGAGGTCCAGGTCGTCACAGAGGATCTCAGCGAACATCTCGGGCGTCATCAGCTTCTCTGGAGGTTCCAAGCAAAAGAGGAACGTTGATGGTTTTGGTCGTCACGGGGCGATAGACTTTTTATCATTATGTATTAATGACTATTTGACAGCTGTTGGGAGGGAGACGGCGGTGAGATTAGAAGGTTACCGTTCATGTTCCAGGTGAAAGCGTCTCTGAGCTTCTGCCCCTCGATCTCCATGTCCAGACGGATCGGCACCAGGACCTCCGACTGAGTGGCGTTCTCGTGGATCACCGCCGGGTCGTGGTCATCAAAGCTGTCGCACAAACAAAGTCACATTTAAAAGAAAAAAAACAACATACAAACGGCCCTCAACATACCTGCAAACAGGGGGGCGGGGGGGGTCACTGCAACCTCAGAAACGCTGGCCGGCCAGTTGCCCCCCCCCCAAAAAAACCTCTCCGGATCTACACGGTTCACGTGAATGACTTGTTTTAATTTCAAAGCGGCAAATTTTGGCATAATGTTTGCAGGTCTGCTTCAGACAAACGCGACTTGAAAACTGCAACAACAACAACAACAACAACAACAGAGTTCACTGTGCCCAAAACCTGCGGACGCCTCCGCCCCCCTTTGAGGGAGAATGCCGGAGCGGTGGAGGTTCGCTCACCACAGAGGGAACGTCCTCTTCTTGTCGCGTCCCAGCCGGCTGCGGTTGATGGTGGTGGAGCAGGGAACGGCGTCCAGGTGGTGGGAACTGTTGGGCAGCGTGGGAACCCACTGGCTGCTCCTCTTGGCCTTCTGCTCCCTGCTGGGGAGGGAGTATGCATACACACTTATAGAAATATACACATATAAATATGACACAATCATACAAAGGGACACGTGTTTCTAATCGGAAACGGAGAATCTTAACACATTGTTTCCTGCTTTGTATTCAAAGTTATAACGAGTTTATTTGTTGTTAGCCGTTCTCACTACACACACATAGAACATACATACAAACATTTGTACAAAACATACAGTGACTTTATAAAATTGTTTGTACATACGAACCCGGGGAGATTCGGAGTGCATCGGACAAAGCTTTCTAAATCTTAAGCCCGTAAAGGTCAACCAGTGATCATCGTCAGCTCATGAACTGCTTCCGTTTATCATCGGAGCCATTTGACCACAGCTGCATCACCAGCGCCACACGCAGCGGCGGAGGTACCTGAGGTAGGCGGGCGGCTCCGTGCAGATGGAGATCGCTTTGTACTTCTCGTCGTTTCCCTCGAGGATCTCCTCCACCTCCGAGGCCTTCAGCAGAGTCACGCTGGTGGCCAGCTGAGTGTAGCCGTGATCTGCAGGACGACAAACCAGAGTGGAACCGATGGGCTCTTTCATTTTTAATCATCTCTTATACAAACTGTAGTATGTTCTCATAGTCTCAGTAGAGTAGCTCTGCACTTCAGTGTCACATTACTATCAACACTAGTTCAGAGCCGTGGCGGGATGTGTGAGGACTCGCCGTGGGAGGACTCCACTATCTTCTTCCGCTCTTCTACTGAAGCCAGTTTCCTCCATAGCGACGGGTATCTCTTGTACAGGGAGCCTCTGAACATGCGCAGGTAGTTTCCAACCTGAACAGACAAAAGGACACAAAAAAGAGAAAGAAAGTCTTTTTTAAGTAGGCTATAAACAAACACTGAAAGGAACAGATTATTCCCTAGAATTACTGAGGGGAACATTCTCACGTTTAGGTTCAACGGGTTATGACTCCATTATTTATTGAACAATATGACTTGTTTGTTTGTATGTTATATTGTATATTTGTAGCTGTGTTAACCTGAAGTCTGCAACCTATGACCTATGACACACACACACACACACACATTATACATTATATATATATATATATATATATATATATATATATATATACACACACACACACACACACACACACACACACACACACACAGTACGGCTAAGAGTATCGTTCAACTTAAAACGATCTATCCTGCTCTGCTCTGGTGTTTAAATGTTTTATGTGAAGCACTTTGAATTGCCTTGTCGATGAAATGTGCTATGCAAAATAAAATGGCCTTGTAGTTAAGTTCACGTTCATATTGGGTGGCCAGAGTCACGTAACAAGTTACAAGAAGATAATTACACATGAATAGCAACACAGTATATCGTTCAATCTTCACTACAACAAATAATGCAGCATTAGCAAGCTAGCTCGCTTAGCATACGTGTTTACTTATAGCTAGCTGAGCGGAAGCAAACAGGGTGAAGAGGAAAGTTTCTGAACAATTGATATTCCATTACTTTAAATAGGTATACCGATTACTGTGGTTCATCTTCGCAGCTCATACGTTAAATGAATGAATCTTGTTGTCCTGCATCGTTAGCTGGCTAGCTTATCGCTAACCGAAGGGTTGCCATTCCAATTAATCGTGTATGCCAAATACTAGTTACTAGTACATGCTTTATTTTACATAGTTAATTACTAACCTCCGATCCGATCATGTGAAAGTCTCCATCTTCCTCGAGCTGAAATTTAACCGGTTTTTGTCCAAACGTTTTGCTAAGCGCCATTCTGAAGGGAAACAACAAAGCTCTGTGCCACTGCGCAGGCGCAGAAGATAAGACGCTTCTGTCGCTGAGAGATGACGTAGTCAAATCAGCAGCCGCTACAGTTCGAAAAGGAAAAGCAAGTGTTATTGTCAAGGTTTGATTACGCATATGAGGAAATTATGTTCTTTCGTTAACTTAACAAGATAATATACATTACATTACAACGCTATTATGATCCTTAAAAACTAATTAACGTTATTTTGTGATAAAATCTACACAAATTAAAAAATAACTATTTTGGCGCTCTGATATGCTTCTGGTAAATAAATATTTCATTATGAAGTTTCTGTAAATCACTGAAGAGCTCCTAATAATCTTAATCGAAAGGACGGAATAATAAAGAGAAAAAGGTCTAGTTAATTTTATAAACTTAATGTTTATTCGTATGTACATGAATATATTAATCTATACCCAAGAAAGGAGAGAATGTACAATGCAAAACAAAATCTTTATATACAAATCAATAAATAAACAAGGTAACAATCACAGACAGTTTTTGCATTCTACACATGATGTTTGTGTTCAGAAAAAGAAAAGAGACTGCAGTTAGAAAAAGTTCTGAAATTCTTTTTTTTTTGTTAAAATGAAAACAGAATGGCACCCGAGCACAGTTCAAGGGAACGGAAAAGGAATTAAAAACTAAACTTTTTTCTCTCTCTTCTTGTAAACCTTTTTTGTTCAAACTCGCACAGAATCAGGTCAAATCACACACACACACACACACACACACAAAAAGGTACTTCATGTCAACACGGGCTACGACGACACACAAACCAGTCCCACACCATCTGGAGTCCACTCACGTGCTCCAGGAGACGGACAGCTGCAGGAACAGCTGGAAACAGACTTTGTTCGTTGACTAAGGGCTTAAAAACTGTTTTTGTTCCAACCAAACCGGGGTGGGGGGGGGGGGGGGGGTACCATTGAGGACCCCTGAGAAGAAGCATTTTAAAGAATCACACCTTCAGGGGAAGCAGACAAAGCATCGAGGTGTTGTTGAAGTGTTGTTGCACTTAAGGTCTCTTTGTTACACTCGTTTTTTATCCCTGAAACTGGTCTCAAAGTCTGACGTGAAACACTCAACATCTGCAGTGACATTCAGTCTCCTCCAGGACGGAGCTCCGGATCAGAAGCACGGCGCCTTTGATTCTCACCGAACAACAAAACCCTTGTTAGTAGACTGAGACTCTGTTTCTACTGGTTGGTTGGAATAAAAAAAAAAAAAAACTGTTTTATGTTTAAGAGTCACTGTTTTTTTATATCTGCTAATTTGGCAGCTTTGATCCTGAAGGAACAGAAAGATGCGGCGGATGGATTCGTGGTGGAGTCTCTGATCCTGTCTGCTTGTCCTCGGGGAGACGGTCTCACCCCCCCCGAAAGATGCACACAACAGTAAACATACAACTTGTTTTTCTTCTCGTCTGTTTCTCTCTTCTATGTTTTTGGCACATGGAGGATCAAGTCTGTCGTGGATGTTCACTACGACCCCGTTGGGGGGGGGCGGACGTTTACTTCTTTTTTTCTTTTGTTCACAGTGCTCGACTTGACGGGCAGAGTGAGAGGGGTCAAAGGTCACAGTGTTCCTCAGCCGCCTGCTGCCGCTCCTCACCACATCGCTCTCTCTCTCTGTCCTCACTCATCTGATCGTCAGGGTGAACTTCATGCAGCTGGAAATAAAGAAAGAAAAAGGCAAAACATGGTCGCTCTGCAATCCAGGCGAAGAGGGGAGACGTGAGGAAAAATCCAACTTTCGCTGATCGCACTTTAACCTGCCGTTTCCTACATTTCCCAGGATGCTTTGCAGCGGGCGCGCGACCCTCAAGAGTTACTTTTAGGGTCCAAGAGCACATCTTTGAAAAGGGTTGGTGACGTCATGAGCGGTCCGTAGCGCCCTGAGCCCCTGGACGCTAACAGCTTAAGCTAACATTAGCCGTCAAAACTCATCCCGAAGGTCCTCTAGTGAGAAGATGTGAAACCAGGACGTCTGTCCTCACCCAACTCACGGGACTTACAATTCACCACGTGTGAAGCATTAAGTGCTTGTTTAAGAGCAATGTTACAAGTCATAAGCATCAGAAGAAGAAATCTACAGCTGGCAAATAATCCCGAAGTGAGAAGCTGCGTTTTGGTCCCTTTGATCCAGAAAATAACAAATAGCGTCAATGTGCATGAGACAGATGTTTAAGCAGCGGTGAGTGGCATGTGCAAAGAAGAACTTTGCAACAAATATCCAAACTGTCAGAAATACTCCCTCAAAAGCCGAAAGCACGTCACCAAAAGCTGCTTTTTAAAAAACAATAACTGAAGTGGTGGATTTTTCCTTTAAAAAAAAAAGAGAGACGGTTGGAAAAGTCGGAGAAAAACCATCAAAATCCTTTAAATGTTTTCCAGAGAGGAGAGGCTGGGACATCACACACCCGCCATGTTGGAAGAAACGCTACACCAGTCCTCCTCTTCCTCCTCCTCTTCCTCTTCCTCCTCCTCCTCTTCCTCCTCCTCCTGCTCCCCCTTCGTCTACCAGAAGATCAGTTTGCTGTTGCAGAAAATGTTGTGATTTTGTGAGGCGATGAAAACTTCATAATCAAACATTTATATTCAGTATTCTTTCCTTCATAAAATATATATTTATCTTATCTAAGTTTTTCTGCAGCACTTTTAAATCAATAAAATAATCATCATTACCACCATTTAAATGGGTGCACTGATGAGCTGCTGACAAGCCTTTTTTTAAGCTTTAGTTTTGAGGGTCGAAATGTTTGTTCACGAAGATCCTTCCAAAGAATAAATGTTAATAAACTCAGTACAGTTTTTTGCAGTTTTTAAGATCAAATTGAATCCGTTTGCAAGGAAAATGTATTTTCCTTTTCTTCTATATTGTTGACAGATTTAAAGATGAAACAACATTTTTTGAAAACAGCAAACCCATTAAAGACGGAACGAACAACAAAAAGAAAGGAAAGAAGAAGAAGCAGTGAGGCGATAGTTAGCAGCACCACATCAGAGCAGATTGCATCAGAAAAGAAAAATGTACAAAGCAACATGAAGGAAAAAACATCGATATCAAGTCTATAAACAAAGTGTCACAGTCCGACTCAAAGGAAAATACTGTCAATATGTGTATATACATATAAATATGTATATGCACACTCACTTCTTCCCTCCCAGGACGACGCCTCGTCCTCGCGTTGCCGTGGTTACCAGGTTCTCATTCAGGGCATGTGATTCATGGCTGTGCCCGCTGGCTCTTCGGACTAATTGACCTTTTCTTTTCTTCTTATTCTGTCCCCTAATGTGGCAGCGCTCAGAAGTCCAAGTAGTTTGGGGATTCCTCAACGTCGGCGGCGTTTGAACCTTTGGAAAGGAGCCGAGGGGGCCGAGGGCGGGGCCGAGGGCGGGGCCTCGGTGCCGCCGCTGCAGGTCGGGGAGGCCGGGACGTAAAGGCGGCGGTTCACTCGCGAGAAAAAGTTCCCTGAAAAAATGGAAACACATTCGAAAACACAGCCGGCCGCCCTGCGCGTACGAGGAGGGACGTCAAAGAAAAAGAGTCATCGAAGGGATCTGACTGATGTAAACGGCTGTAAACAAAAAGGTGACGGACCAAGAAATGAAAACTCTCGGCCTCTTAAAAGTCCTCGGTGTGTGTGTGTGTGTGTGTGTGTGTGGGGGGGGGGGCTCGTCTCCGCCTGCGTCCCCGTAACAAAAGCAAAAACTCAGATAGACTTCAGCTCCGGACGCAAGTGTTTCCCCTGAGGGGCGGAGACCAGGGAGGGGTGGGGAGGGGGGGTGGGGGGTTGGGGGGGCGAGTTCTTCCTCAGAAAATCCCCTTGGCGATCTTCAGTCCCTTCTGTTTCATGCGCGGCAGCGTGGAACTGGTCACATTCTTGGCGCGCAGCGGCCGCGCTAAGCCCCGCCTCTTCAGCACAAAGTCGTAGTTGGCAGTGGAGTTCATGGCGTAGAAAACGTTGGCGTTGTCCGGGATACGAAGCTCTGGGTGGGGGGGGGGGGGGGGGGGGGGCGATAGAGAAAGCAGTCGGTCAAAACAAACGCGGCATTTAGTGATTATTCTGGATGGATCGTCCGTGTGGTCACATGGTCGACACGTACGAGGCGCTCTCGCTCACCTTTGTCCTCGGAGATCTTCTGCATCAGCTCGTACTCGTCGGTCTTCTCCCGCTCCAGGTTGTGTTTGATCATCGCCTTCCTGATGACGGCCGGCGTCTTGTCCTGACTCGTCACCTGGAGCCACAAGAAAGAGTCAGACGACGGTTCCCTCCTCATCCGTGGAAGTGATCTCAGCTCGTCGCGTCATCGACTAAGTCTTGAAATGATCCGCCCGCTCACATTGGCGTCGCCTCCCCGTTAGCTCGTTAGCATCGAAGCTAAAAGGACAGTTAGTCAGAGCGCTCACCAGGATGCTCTTGTACATGTTTCCGTTCTCCACGTCCAGGCTGACCCGGATGATGCAGCAGTCGTCCACCTGCTGGTTGTACAGCGGCAGCGACAGGGTGGAGTAGTTGGACACCGCCGAGGCGGAGCGCTTGTGTGAGCGGGAGGCAGAGAGCGGCGTGGAGGAGGAGACGGAGGAGGAGGAGGCGCTGCTGGAGCCCGAGGCCGAGCCGGAGGTGTCCAGGGAGGACAGGGACGTGCACTCCCAGAACTAAGAGGGGGACGGGTGAGAGGGGGGGGGGGGGCGTTTCACACATGAAGCAGCAGGAAAGTTATCGTACAATCTGAAGTGAGGAGCTCTACAGGTGGTCTGAGGAGGAGCTGGGAGAGTTGCATTGTGGGTAATGTAGGGCCAGGATATGATCTCTAAGCTCTAGGGGAGTCAAGTACTGTGAAACGGCAGTAAATAGTGAGCAGTTATCCTGAAACTTCCCAGAGGCCGAAGGTCGCAGATCAAAAATCAGTTCCCAACGTTGAGAACAGATCATATAATTGTGCTTTTAAAGTCAGGAGAAGAAAAACATGAGTTTGTAACTTAAGATTGACCTTCGACCCAGGATGAGGATGTTGTTAATAATGTCTTAATGTGCTTAATAAATCTACTCACGAGCCACTCGGAGGGTGAAAATAGAAATAAAAATGCAGAAGTACCGTTACCGTTGACGTCGTATCGGCTGCCGGAGCTTCTCTCCCCAGAGCAGAGACGGTGAGTTTCACCGAGGGAGTCGACGTCTAGGGGGGAGGGGGGGAGGGGGGGGGGCACTTGGGTTGATGATCTTTTGTCCATTGAATCCCTGCACAACAACGGTCTCCGTCTCTCACCTTCCTCTCGTGTCCCTCCGGAGAGTCGGACAGGAAGCTGGCGTTCACGTCCTCCAGGTCCGACCCGCTGGAGCTGACGGAGGTGACGCTGAGGGCGTCGCCGCTGTCCCCCCCGCCCCCTCCGCCCCCCTGGTAGGGCCTGTAGTGCGAGTGGTCGAAGGACTTGGAGTGAGAGCCCGGGACGCCGCTGCAGCCGGCCTCCGTCAACTGCCGGCTGGACGCGAGACAAGGAGATATTCATTAAACAATGTACATTAATATAAAATATATATATATAAATAAAATCACTCACTCGCTCCAGCGCTTCATGATCCCTCCGTTCTTCTTGGCCCTCAGCGTGTTGCTGGCCGACTCCGACAGAGGCTCAATCTCACAGGACAGGTTGTAGCTGCAGGGACAGGAAGTGAAGACAGGGAGTGAAGACAGGGAGTGAAGACAGGAGCGGAGACAGGAGCGGAGACGGGGAATGGACACGGGGAATGGAGACGGGGAGTGAAGACGGGGAATGGAGACAGGAGTGGAGACGGGGAGTGGAGACGGGGAATGGAGACGGGGAATGGAGACGGGGAATGGAGACAGGAGTGGAGACGGGGAATGGAGACAGGAGTGGAGACGGGGAGTGGAGACGGGGAGTGGAGACGGGGAGTGGAGACAGGGAGTGGAGACAGGGAGTGGAGACAGGGAGTGGAGACGGGGAGTGGAGACAGGAGCGGAGACGGGGAATGGAGACGGGGAGTGGACACGGGGAGTGGAGACGGGGAATGGAGACGGGGAATGGAGACGGGGAATGGAGACAGGAGTGAAGACGGGGAATGGAGACAGGAGTGGAGACGGGGAGTGGAGACGGGGAGTGGAGACGGGGAATGGAGACGGGGAATGGAGACAGGGAATGGAGACAGGAGTGGAGACAGGAGTGGAGACGGGGAATGGAGACAGGAGTGGAGACGGGGAGTGGAGACGGGGAGTGGAGACGGGGAGTGGAGACAGGGAGTGGAGACAGGGAGTGGAGACAGGGAGTGGAGACAGGAATGGAGACAGGAGCGGAGACGGGGAATGGAGACGGGGAGTGGACACGGGGAGTGGAGACGGGGAATGGAGACGGGGAATGGAGACAGGAGTGGAGACAGGAGTGGAGACGGGGAATGGAGACGGGGAATGGAGACGGGGAATGGAGACAGGAGTGGAGACGGGGAGTGAAGACGGGGAATGGAGACAGGAGTGGAGACGGGGAATGGAGACAGGAGTGGAGACGGGGAGTGGAGACAGGGAGTGGAGACAGGGAGTGGAGACAGGAATGGAGACAGGAATGGAGACAGGAGTGGAGACAGGAGTGGAGACGGGGAGTGGAGACGGGGAATGGAGACGGGGAATGGAGACGGGGAATGGAGACGGGGAATGGAGACGGGGAGTGAAGACGGGGAATGGAGACAGGAGTGGAGACAGGAGTGGAGACGGGGAGTGGAGACGGGGAGTGGAGACGGGGAATGGAGACGGGGAATGGAGACAGGGAATGGAGACAGGAGTGGAGACGGGGAATGGAGACAGGAGTGGAGACGGGGAGTGGAGACGGGGAGTGGAGACAGGGAGTGGAGACAGGAATGGAGACAGGAGCGGAGACGGGGAATGGAGACGGGGAGTGGACACGGGGAGTGGAGACGGGGAATGGAGACGGGGAATGGAGACAGGAGTGGAGACAGGAGTGGAGACGGGGAATGGAGACGGGGAATGGAGACAGGAGTGGAGACGGGGAGTGAAGACGGGGAATGGAGACAGGAGTGGAGACGGGGAATGGAGACAGGAGTGGAGACGGGGAGTGGAGACAGGGAGTGGAGACAGGAATGGAGACAGGAATGGAGACAGGAATGGAGACAGGAATGGAGACGGGGAGTGGAGACGGGGAATGGAGACGGGGAGTGGAGACAGGAGTGGAGACAGGAGTGGAGACAGGAGTGGAGACAGGAGTGGAGACGGGGAATGGAGACAGGAGTGGAGACGGGGAATGGAGACGGGGAGTGAAGACGGGGAATGGAGACAGGAGTGGAGACGGGGAGTGAAGACGGGGAATGGAGACAGGAGTGGAGACGGAGAATGGAGACAGGAGTGGAGACGGGGAGTGGAGACAGGAATGGAGACAGGAGTGGAGACGGGGAGTGGAGACGGGGAATGGAGACGGGGAATGGAGACGGGGAGTGGAGACGGGGAGTGGAGACGGGGAGTGGAGACGGGGAGTGGAGACGGGGAGTGGAGACAGGAATGGAGACAGGAGTGGAGACAGGAGTGGAGACGGGGAGTGGAGACGGGGAGTGGAGACGGGGAATGGAGACAGGAGTGGAGACGGGGACGTGGAGACGGGGAGTGGAGACGGGGAGTGGAGACGGGGAATGGAGACGGGGACGTGGAGTGGAGACGGGGAGTGGAGACGGGGAATGGAGACGGGGAATGGAGACGGGGAATGGAGACGGGGAATGGAGACGGGGACGTGGAGACGGGGACGTGGAGACGGGGAATGGAGACGGGAAGTGGAGACGGGGACGTGGAGACGGGGACGTGGAGACGGGGACGTGGAGACAGCGTCTGTTCGAACACATCTGGGGTACCGGACCTCATCCGGTTCACAGTCAGTTCTGTTCATGCGGCGCTCAGAAGTCCCGTGTCAGTAAACGCAACACGATCCAGAGGGCGAATGTGCCGTTATTTACGTTTTATGTGAAATATAAAATCTGAGTGACAATAACAACGAATGATATTACTCTTTACTAATAAAATACATTTTTACCGGCTGCATCTTTAATACGTTGTTTTGTTTGTTTGGAGGACAGATGAAAGGGCCGTGTGACGCGCCCCCGTCCCCCCCAATGGACTCACCTCTCGGCCTCGCTCAGCTTCTCCACCCCTGAGAACCACTCCCTGAAGTGGGCGTCCTGGGTGAAGCTGTAGTTGTTGGAGGCCAGCTGGAGCAGTTTGATCTGAGCGATCACCTCAAACTCCTGGAGAGGGAGACGTTTACACCACTGGACTTTAAAAAGGCTTTATTGCTCCTCTCAACTAGAAACATTTATTCTTTTGAGTTCTTTTTACTGATCGTTGCAATCAAAAAGGAAAGTGCAGCTCACCTTTCTTCTCTTCTCGAAGTTGATCAAACCGCCCTGAAAAAGAGGTAAAAAACACAAAAACATAAGAATGGGAAAATGAAGCGATCTGATTGGTTCACTTGAGTCGGAATGTGACGGGTGGCGGACCTCCGTGTGGTCCTTCATGGCCGTGTCCATCATCACCAGGTCGGTCAGGAAGGTCCCCAGGTAGGGAATCGTCCCCTGCATCACGCCCTGCTCACGGGGAGGAACAGACGCTCAGCGCATGCTGATACCTGATGCACCTCACACACTCATGATGCAACTCTGACACCAGATGGTTTTTAGAGCTTCGTATTTTGGAGGTAAAAAATCAAAGCTGCCGATTTGTAGATTTGTTTTCCTTACTCTTTGATAATAATAATAACTTCATTCATATTGCACCTTTAAAAACAGAGTGAAAAACGAAGAAAATACAAGAAAATACAGCGCAAATAAATAAAATAACAATAATAATAATAGTGAAAAACTTCAGATAAAAGCCTCTCTGTGAAAATGGGTTCTGAGGTTTTATGTAAAAATAACTAAAGTATTTCTCAGGTGTAATCCATGAAGAAGCAGATGAAATATTATTTGATAATACATTTGTTTTTTCATAAATATAATCTAGCATCCAGAGAGACGCACAATCTGTATCTGCACGGACACATTTTCATCAAGTCAACCTACAGAAACAAATACTAACAATTCTTTTCTTCTGAAATACACCTTTACCGAGATGAGAGGCTGGTTTTGGGGACAGGAGGAGAAGCTCCTCCACCTCCCGCCAGGTGGTGCAGCTCACAGACTCACCAGGTCTCTCTGCTGCTGGTGTCTCCTCTGAGCTCGCTTGGGGTTGATCTCCAGCGTGGCGAACTTGGAGGTTCCCTCCTGGAGAGGAACCGAGAGCAAGTCGGCTTTAAATACGCGAGGAACGAAGCTCCTTCACTCTCTAATACGTTGATCCCACTTCAGATACCGTGAAGTGTGTGAGTCTGTAGATTAACACCGAGCATCGTATGTATTTGTGTCTCTTAATGGCTGAAGGTGGACAATGAGACATCCTGGTCTCACCACTCGGAACTACAAGGACGCTGCGTCCTACGCTTCCCACAATGCATTTCGGTGAGCTGTGAGGCTTCAGTCCGGATGTCAGAGAAGAGGGAATAAAGTGGAGAACTCGATCACTCGATTCCCCCAGAACGCTCCTCAGGGTGACGTAGCGGATGCAGCCTGGTCTGAGCAGATAGAGGCAACGCCCCCCGAGCCCCCGAGCCGTTATCTACTGGCTGAAGGTTCCCCCTCGCTGACGTCAGAGGGGGGGTTTCCCACACAACGGGCATCCGTGAAAGTAATAGCCGGTTTATCGGTGGTGGTATTCTGTGTTTGACGCTCTCACTGCTCACCACCCGCCGCGGAAAATACACCCAAAACAAACAAGCTCTAGTTTCCTTCTTTAAAATAAGTTATTTATAGAAAATATTTTTAATTTGTCTTGATTAAGTCTAAAATCTAAAAGACATTCGGTTCATTATTGCACACCGCAAAACAACCATTTGGGTTTAAAAACTGTTTCTAGCTCATATATATCTTAAAAAACTAAACAATAGAATAATCTGATCCGTATCGAGGCTTTAAGAGAAAATAATCTGAGGTTTGTGGTTTAGCATCTAGATAGTATAATAATTAAATCAAATATATACAGTATTATATTAAATGAACGCTGAAAGAAAAGCCTCTTCAGAGGTCATAGTAAATCGCAGTTATCCGTTTTAACGGCGTAGTAGATTCTGAGGTTTTGAGCGGCGGCGTGTTTGATGTGATCTGTTAAATGATGTCGTCTGACCTTCACCAGCAGCTCTCGGCTGAGGGAGTAGTTGTTGTCGTCTGAGAAGATCTCCGACAGCTCGCGGAAGGTGCGGAAACTCTCCCTGCAGAAAGAGGTCAGAGGTCAGAGGTCGAGCAGCTTTGAAGAACATGTGAAGGCGCCGCGGCGCGGGACGCTACCGTGACACTTCCTCCCAGGTCCTCTTCAGGCGGTGGACGGCGTTGCACTGCAGGGCGGAGAGGATGGCTCGCAACGACGAGAAGTTCTTCAAGATCCGACACTCCTGAACACACCGGGGGGACAAAGAGCAGCTTTAGGGGGTCCGCTGAGTCTCACGGGGACGTCAACACCCGGGGGCTCAATCGGGTCAAATCACCAGCATGTGGAATACTGGATGTGGATCACAAGCGCACGACTCGTGATGTTGTTCTTCAACGTGGGAACCTTCTCTAGACGGGTTTCATTTTCAAGGAATTATACTTAAATTGAAAATAATAAAACATTCGTAAAATGTGTGTACATACTTGCCGTTTCCTTATATTTTACTTTTGTTTCCCTCTTTTATTTCTCATATTTTAATATATTATATTTTATACATTTTTCTTTGAATGTGTATAAAAATAAATATTTTTATTTATTATATTTTAGCAAATTAAAATATATATTTTTTACATATACATACACACAAAATAAAATCTAAATAACGTAAGCTATATACCGTATATATATGTTATCTTGGCTAATGGTATGAAATAATATTAATATTAATGACGCGTTTCTCCCATCTTCAAACACCCGTCTCCGTGGCAACGGCTGCCAAACCGCCACTCAGAGGTCGGACGCGAGGTCCCCTGCTTCCTCACCCGAGCCACGTCGATCCAGCGCTCCAGCAGCCGGGCCCTCTGGTTGGGCTTCAGGGTGGGGTTGCTCAGGCAGGTGGTGATGACGCAGTTGGTGACGGAGTTGAACTGGGCCACGGTGGCCCTGATGGTGGGGGCCAGGTGCTCCTTGCCCTTCTTGTCCCGCTGGGACCAGATCCCCCCCAGGCAGTGGTAGGGCACCACCTTCTTAAACAGGTCCTGGAGGGAGAGGTGGAGGCGTGTGAGCCGGCGGGGGAGGGGGGGGGGCTTTTCTTTTATGGAAGTAAGAGGCCTCAGTTTTACATTTGACTGTTTCCTCGTTTTTCACCACCAATAAAGACGTCCATGAGCTTTCTATGGGAACGACACGGTCATGGAGAAGAAAGAGAACTAAAACGTGTCTTTTGTTCAGAATAAACTATTTATGTCAGAAATCAGGATCAGGAATCAGGAAACATTTATTAGCCAAAATATGTCAAACATACAAGGAATTTGTCTTGGCCGTTAGTGCGCGACAGTAGACAGACAAGACAACAGTGCACAAGTAATAAAATAAAGTGGGATGAAATGCTGATGCAATGGGTTAGTAGAATAAGGCTGTGGGTTAGTATAAAACAAGGGAATAAAGTTAAACATTTTAAATATTAGAAAAGTAAAAAAAAAAAGAAAATATTAAGCATAAAGTGCACTAAGGAAGGAAAGGAAAACAAAATAAAAGAAACCAAGCGGAATTACGAAATTAACTTAATTTACAAAAATTCTATATCTTCCATACTGTAAGAAAGGGGAGGGGCTCCGGTGTTATTTTGTTTCGTCTACTCACAAGAATTGAATGCGTTTTATGTGATCGTGTGACTTTATTGTTTTTATTTGGGGAAAGACTAAATGAAACATTTAGAATAAAATGTAAATTCGGATGGAAGTGTTGACGCGTTCAAGGACAGTTGTAAAGATGATAACCTCACTGTAAAGGTGGTTACACCTCAGGCAGTTGTTTTTTAAGAGAAAATGCTAAAACTTTAATGTTCTTTGTCGAATGTGGGAACTGAGTATGTTTTAATAACTAGTTATTATTATAAAGCGGTGGAGGGGGGGGTGATGAGAGAAGCGGGAAGCCTGCTCACCGCGTCCATCAGCGTGAACTGCTCCGCCACCATGATGGGGTCGAAGGACAGGAAGCTGAAGGCAGGAAGCTCGTCCTCGAAGCCGCTCTCCTCCTGCGTAGCGAAGGGGCAGCCGATGTGTTCGCCTGGGGGGTCCAGACAGAAGAACACGGCTTCTTTCACAACGCTGCCTCCACACCTGCACACATCCTGCACACATCCTGCACCTTCTCATCCTCCCTCTGACCTTCCTGTGGTTTTCTCTTCTACCCCCCCCCCCCTCCCCTCCTGCCAACAAGCCTTTAAACCACAAAGAAACGTGGAGCCCATAAAGCCTTTCCTCCCCTGGAGCCCCCTCCCCGCCGCCGGGCCCTTCCTGTCCTGCCTTCATACCATCGGGCTCGGGCTCACACTGCTGCTGCCGGCGGTGGAAGTGGGCGAGCAGGTTGCGGGCGCGGCGCTCCAGGTCCGAGCCGGGGAAGTGGCGGTGGAGGTAGGACATGAGCTGGTGCAGGCAGTCGTAGCTCGGGGGGCTCCAGAAGTCCTCCGAGTACTGGTCCAGCCACGCGCCCAGGATGGACGAGACGGTGCTGCGAAGCGCGCGCGCGCGCACACACACACACACACACACACACACACACACACACACACACACACACACACAGAGTAAAAAAGAAATAAAAACAATGTTAATAACAGACAGTTAATGATTACATAAAATGCATTTAGGCTCGACCTGATCAGTAGTGGACATTAGCGGTTAGCATTAGCACCTGACCGGAGGAAAATAAGTCCTCCCTTTTTCTCATAAGAGTTTCCACGAGCTAACGATGCTAATGCTAATGGGCGGGGACACACTCACTTCCTGAGCTCGGTGCGGTCGTCCTGGGACACTCGGTGGGCCGCGGCTGCCGGCGCGTTTTGGAGCTTTGCGTACCTGAAACAGAAGAAATCAATATTTACATTCTAGGAGAAAGAATCAGCCTCTTTGTGCACTTTAGAGGTATCGTGATATTTCTGCTTTATTTCATCTTGTGAGAGAAGCTGTTTCTTTCTTTAAATAGTTGTTGTAAATAGTTGAATAGTTTCAATGAATGTCCTTACTTAATCATTATACCAGGATAAAACGGAATAGCAAAAACAAATAAGTATGTTGTTTATTGTGATGTGAAGTCCTACCTCAAATATAATTCAGATTATGAAATACAATATATGCTGTCTATTACTGTCATCACATGCCAACATTATTAAACGTCTCTGTGCTCTCCCTCCCCACAGGCTTCTGTGGACGGTGGTTCTATGAGACGGTGGTTCTATCTGACGGTGGTTCTATGAGACGGTGGTTCTATGAGACGGTGGTTCTATGAGACGGCGGTTCTATGAGACGGCGGTTCTATCTGACGGCGGTTCTATCTGACGGCGGTTCTATCTGACGGTGGTTCTATGAGACGGCGGTTCTATGAGACGGCGGTTCTATGAGACGGCGGTTCTATCTGACGGCGGTTCTATGAGACGGCGGTTCTATGAGACGGCGGTTCTATGAGACGGCGGTTCTATCTGACGGCGGTTCTATCTGACGGCGGTTCTATCTGACGGCGGTTCTATCTGACGGCGGTTCTATCTGACGGCGGTTCTATGTGACGGCGGTTCTATCTGACGGCGGTTCTATCTGACGGTGGTTCTATCTGACGGTGGTTCTATCTGACGGTGGCTCTATGTGACGGTGGTTCTATCTGACGGCGGTTCTATCTGACGGTGGTTCTATCTGACGGCGGTTCTATCTGACGGCGGTTCTATCTGACGGCGGTTCTATGTGACGGTGGTTCTATCTGACGGTGGTTCTATCTGACGGTGGCTCTATCTGACGGTGGCTCTATGTGACGGTGGTTCTATCTGACGGTGGTTCTATCTGACAGTGGTTCTATCTGACGGTGGTTCTATCTGACGGTGGTTCTATCTGACGGTGGTTCTATCTGACGGTGGTTCTATCTGACGGTGGTTCTATCTGACGGTGGTTCTATCTGACGGTGGTTCTATCTGACGGTGGTTCTATCTGACGGTGGTTCTATCTGACGGTGGTTGTCCCTGCAGTGGTCCTGTCGTACACCTGCTTACTAATCACACTATTTGAATCATCTCTGTCATAATTGAATGTATCGTTCATCTTCTACGTTGTTCATTCTGTCCACATGACATCATTGTATTCTGTCCATCTGACGTTCTCACTGAGGTTTCCTCCCTTTTTCATCAGTGTTTCCTGTGCTGATGTGAGGATGTCACATGTGTACGGACTGTAAAGCCCTCTGAGGCTAATATGTAATTTACTACAAAATGAAATGAATTGAATTATTGATTAAATTAGAGAGTCGATATCTACACGCACCAGTTCACTGAAATGTTATGTTTAAATAGGCAAATGAGGCATTATCTGATGAAGCAGACACACCCCCCCCCCTTACCTGTTGAGCAGCAGGTCCAGCACCTGCCTGGTGGAGGCGAAGGAGCGGTAGGTGCAGAGGAAGATGGTGACGTAGGTGGAGTCCTTGCCCCTGAAGGCCGACACCATGTACTCCACCAGCCTCTCCAGCGTGCCGGCCTTGATGGTGCGCACCTTGCAGGTCTCGTAGAGACTGAGGGCGGAGTCCGTCTCCACGCCCAGCCACCGCTGCCCTTTGCTGGCCGACTGGTGGAGCTGCACCTTCCTCAGCGTGATGGTGAAGATGGCGTCCTCCTCGGCCTCCTCGGCGATCTCCTGCGTCGAGCTCTGCGGGACGAGGGGAGGAGACGTTTCACTCAGAGGAACAAACACACCAGATGTCGGCTGGACAGAGATGTCGCCGTTACCATGGAGACATCCGGCTGAAGAAACAAGCCCTTTAAATCAGGACCGGCGGCTTGACCCCCCCTGGTTCTTTGCTGTGTGAGTCATTCTCTGTGAATCACGTGCATGGACACACACACACACACACACACACACACACACACACACACACAATGGCCTGTTGCTGACGGAGCTTACTGGATCAAAGTTCTCCTTGTTGTTGTTGTTGTTGTTACACAACAGAAACTAACCACAGGGTTTGTAGTAATTCTGCCGCTGCAGGTCAACAACAATTGTTTTGTTTGTGATGAATAACAGCAAAGAATGAAGCGTATTTTTTTCTTAAGCAGATGAATGTGGATTCGACGGCCTCAAACCAGCTGATTAAGGACGTCTTTGGGGGCTTTAGGAAGCTGATGGACATATTTCCACTGACTGGTAGTGAAGTACTTCTGCTAGTTGTTTTGTTCGATGGGTAAATATGAGTCTGATTAAACGAAGGAATAAAAGGGACATGGAGGGGTTTAAAATGGTTAATGGTTAATCCTCAGACTGAAACCACAGCGAGTGGCTCAAAGTCTCCGATACTGAGATATTGATCTGAAAGGTCTCAGTCTGAACCACACAGGACGAGTGTTGGTGCTTGGGAGAGAAACCGATAGAGTGACATGTGAAATAACGCTGACTTTACTGGTCAGTTGCGGTCAGAGCCTGAAGGCTCTTATCTCAGTCGCAGCAAAGGCACGAGGCCCCATCGACTCGAAACAACTGCTCCACCAACAGCTCCACCAACAGCTCCACCTCGCACACGCACACCCGTAGGACAGAGAAACAGGACTCTATCGCCAGCAGCATGTGCTTCCAATCAGCAGAGAGATAAACGACGTGGTGAAGGCATCTCATCACGTGAGGCCTCCCACTCCACCGCCATCCGTCACACCCCCCCCGCAATGCATCCTGGGAGCGTTAGTCATCGGGGGCCTCTGTGTCACTCCCTGTGTGCTTCCACTGCCTACTTGCTTTTTTTTCTCTTATCCTGCAACATCTCAGTTGACGGCAAATCCCTCTGTTGTCTCTGCGTTGCCATGGAGACGAGCTCCAGAAAATGAGGTTTGGCTGCGGGTTCGGAAGAAGCGGCGGACACGTCTCCATTTGCTGCCACTGTTCCGGGACGTTATGATCTGAATCTATGGGGTCAGCCAACGTGTACAGATGGAACAAAGTCAACGCCGAGGAGAAGAAAAATGGAGGTCTGGACAACTCAAACTTCCATTTTTCTTCTTCTTTCTGAAATGCATCTGGATCAGCAAAACTACATTTTACCAGGTTACATTTGAACACATCGCGTGTTGATAATGCTTGATCTTGAGATAATACTGGTTTTCACTGAGGGGAGCCTGAACGCATCTCAAGGTCACTGAAGCCGCGTTAACAGTTTAAATAATTAGGAAACATTCCTTCCAAAATAAAGCTCGGGTAAATTAGAAGGTTTCCCTCAGAAACTCTCCCACATTCCTTCGGCCTGACTCGCCGCTGCTCCGTCGACCAGATCAGCAAAGCAGCGCAGGAAGTGGCTTCTAAAGATAGGCGGCGGCCTCGGCATCCGCACGCAGGCGACGAGATGATGGCAGAAGAGAGAACGCTTCAAACCAAAGATCATAAACGTGGTTAATGGGCTTCATGCTGCGAATCACAGATGCCACCTTCCTGTAATTCAGAACTTAATCTCTTCCTTAAAATAAGAAATAGTGCACCTGCTGGAACCCCGAGTTCCACTCAGCAACCACGATCTCCTCTTCACTGTGAGACTTCTCTATTTATCTCTTTATCCTCACACTTTGGCTCAGTTTGTCCCTCATGTTGAGTCAGTCTGAGGACAGTTAGCATAACGCAAGTCAAAGCGTCATGAGACAAAACTGCATTCTGTGTAGTGACCAGCAGGGGGCGACTCCTCTGCTCCCATAGACGTCTATGAGGAAATGACTCTACTTCTCTGTAGTGACCAGCAGGGGGCGACTCCTCTGCTCCCATAGACGTATATGAGGAAATGACTACTTCTCTGTAGTGACCAGCAGGGGGCGACTCCTCTGCTCCCATAGACGTCTATGAGGAAATGACTCTACTTCTCTGTAGTGACCAGCAGGGGGCGACTCCTCTGCTCCCATAGACGTCTATGAGGAAATGACTCTACTTCTCTGTAGTGACCAGCAGGGGGCGACTCCTCTGCTCCCATAGACGTCTATGAGGAAATGACTCTACTTCTCTGTAGTGACCAGCAGGGGGCGACTCCTCTGCTCCCATAGACGTCTATGAGGAAATGACTCTACTTCTCTGTAGTGACCAGCAGGGGGCGACTCCTCTGCTTCCATAGACGTCTATGAGGAAATGACTCTACTTCTCTCTGGATTTATTCCCTCAGTAAACATTGTAAACATGAGTTTATGGTCTCAGTCTGTAGTTTCAGGTCTTCTTCACCACAGCGTGATGTTCATCTCGGGGCGCTCTGACTCAGAAGGGAAGATCTGAGGTGCGATCCCCGGTTCGACGGGTCCCACTGGACACCGAGCGGTGGCTGATGAGAGGATGAACCAGTGTGACGAAGGAAGAGCTACTGATCGACCCACAGGCTGATCACTACAGCAGAGCTTTGTCGTACTATATGTGCCGTGTAATCGCAAATGTTCAGCCGGGAACACGAGGGGACCCTGAACGTTGCATTTTGAGCACGACGCTCTGAAAACAGAAAAAGAACAGACTGCTTTTATTTATAGAAAAACCCTCATTGGCTCAACTAAACAAACCGTTTGAATGGCCTTATGCAACACTCGGTGTCACGCAGCATGACACAACGGAGGGAAATAAAAACATCTGTTTCATCCAGATTGGTCCTGATGTGGAAATCTGATCTATCAAACACGGGAAACTTAGTAGTCAACATCCAGGCTGAACAGAAACATGCTGCCAGCTCCTAAGACCAACAGAGAGAACTAGCTCACAACGCTAATTAGCATCAATCAGCACAGGAGTCACCTCGTAATGTAGTTTTTTAGCTAGCGTCTGGGGTAGAGTATCTGCTGGATGTGGGAACACAAAGGCACGGAGGAGAGTGGAGGAGGCTCCACAGGAACGTCAGGCGTGCAAGTTTCACATGCGATCTTGCAAGCGATGTTTTCACGGGAACATAAAATGGCCATTTGAGTGGGACCCTCGGTGAAGCCCCTCAGAGCCGCTTAGTAACCAGCAGAGAAAGAGAAAACGGTCAACGGCGAAACAAAGCAACAATAGAGAGCGTCCACCGCAAGCCCGAACAGCACAAGCCAGACAATGAGTGCTGGCAGCCGGTGAGTCATCGGGCTGCTGGTCAAGAGGAGGAACGAGGAGGAACGAGGGGACGTTTGGGAGGCCAAACTAAGTTGGTGACCTCATGATGGTGCTAAAAGAAACATCGGGGGTCATCAACAGGGTGAACAACTTCCATTCAACATCACGGCGGCCGTAGGTAGGTCCGGGGGGGGGGGGGGGGGGGGGCTTAATCCTCTGGGGAACATGAACGCCTGGACCAAAACCCCGTCCATCCCTCTGATGGACGTGATGAGATAAAGTCAAGTCACTGCCATCCAGCTGCTAATCAATGGCTTTATTTCTTATTCTCTCACTTTTGATCAAACGCAAATCACAGAGTCTCTTCTTCTTCTTCTCTTGCTGTACTGAGATAGTCTTAAAAAAGATTCCATCTACGTCCAATTTACCGCCAACACAAAGGGGCTATTTTTGGAACTTGGAACTCGACTGGAACACATTTGCTCTGTGAAACGAGGAGCCCACATGCAGACGTTCATCTCCACTCGGTGTCTCCTGCTCCCTCGAGCTCTTGGTCACATAAAGCTGGTCCACGAGGTGAATAAAGCCTCTTTATCGTTCAATGGGATTCCACCAGTAACAGCCCAGTTCCTGTCGCGTCCACCAGTTCTTTCCTTTGTTTGGACGAGTGGTTTCCCTCTTAAGTGGTCGCGTATTTAGTAGGTGCACAATAATCACAGCCCTCCAAAACAAGAGTGTTCACACACACCTTCACGTGCTCCGTTTCCCAGAGAAGACGGCGTGGCTTCAGGAGTCCATCATCAGCACCTTCTGAATCATGAAAACCAGAGAACGTCTTCAAAAGAGGAGGCAGCAGGGAGTCAGAGGGGAGAGATCCTCCTGCAGAGTCTAATGTCACACTTCCAGAAGCTTCTCCAAATATCTGACTCAATAAAGAGGAGATACCAAGGCCGGGTTCTTTCTCCATCTCTGTGACTCATTGTATATTCTCACTCTTGTTTTTCACATGAGCTGCTTCATTTATCTGAGTCGTATTGTTATTCTATGGTGGCGTTTCTTTCATTGTTATCTTCAATCAGGCGCTGGGACAATAATAATATAATAATAATAATAATAAAGATAAAGATATCAAACAACGTACGTCTCTCCCAAAGACAAGATGTTCATGACAAGATCTCTAATAACAAGATCTCTTAATTTGCAGAGAAGAAAACAATAAGTTGACATATTCCTCTAATAATGTTCAATTTATGACCCTGAAATACTCAGATCCGAGGCTACTGACCGACCCAGGTCCCCCACCAGAGACCAGTCCACCAGAGACCAGTCCACCAAGGACAGACTCCGCTCATCCAGCAGAGACCAGTCCACTATGGACCGACCCAGGTCCCCCACCAGAGACCAGTCCACCAGAGACCAGTCCACCAAGGACAGACTCCGCTCCTCCAGCAGAGACCAGTCCACTATGGACCGACCCAGGTCCCCCACCAGAGACCAGTCCACCAGAGACCAGTCCACCAAGGACAGACTCCGCTCCTCCAGCAGAGACCAGTCCACTATGGACTGACCCAGGTCCCCCACCAGAGACCAGTCCACCAGAGACCAGTCCACCAAGGACAGACTCCGCTCCTCCAGCAGAGACCAGTCCACCAAGGACAGACTCCGCTCCTCCAGCAGAGACCAGTCCACTATAGACCGACCCAGGTCCTCCAGCAGGGAGCGGTCCACCGAGGACCGATCCAGGTCCCCCACCAGAGACCAGTCCACCAAGGACAGACAGCTGCCGAGTCAGCAGAAGGACATCAGACCGTGATTCAGCAGAAATGAAGCCTCTTCAGAGCAATAACAGTCTCTGATTTCACCGGATCTTCAGAATCGCACATCGATTACACCCTAAAATACATGTCAAGACTTCTATAGAAGAAATAGTAGTTTGGACCCAACGGTCCTGAACCGGTCTGAGAGTCCGGTTTAAAGGACTCATGAATGAGCAGCAGTGCGTTCTTTGTTTCTCTGACGCGACGTAAGAAGTGGAGGACAAGAGGCCGTCGCGCTTTGTGCCACAAAGATTTGAATCCAAACTTTATGCAGAACAAAAAGACTTTTGCAAATGAAATATACACTCGGACATCAACGGGTCGGTAGATACTCTAGTCAGTGGATCGTGACGGTGGTCAAGCGGAGCCAGAGGAATGAAACAGGGGGCCGGATCCGACCCGGTTGTTAATAAAAGAACCCGGACGTTGAGCGACGTCCATCTCAGGCTCTCTGGGTCTGAAGGCCGTCGGCCCAGCAGAAAGGGGGAGTGGGGGGGGGATTAAGCATTAGGTAATTGTGTTAGAGAGGATTAGATCAGAGCGCCTCTCAGGAGCTGCCTCGGAGCCCTGAAGGGGAACTCGTGAGCCCGGATCGATGACGGCACCGAGCGTGGATATTAATAATGACCCCCCCCCCCGATCCAACGGGATGGTTCCTTTGGCCATTTCTTCACATACGACAGAGGGACTGGGTCCAAGAGGACAGGGACGTGGTGGATGTGAAATGAGACGACCCAGTCGGTGGGTGGAGGACACACACCGTTCATCTCTAACGAGAAATTACATAAAGAGCTTGAGTCTCATTTTAGGAAAAAGATCAATGTTTCATAACATTGGAAATAAATGTCTTTGGCTTTTGCACTGATATTCTCTTTATATATTGACTTTTTATTGGAGGAACAATATAACTAATTAAGTATGAGACCAATCAGCTGATTGCTTTATGATAAAAGCAGTGTGGACTGTGCACTGTGAATATAAGCAGTATTAATATTGACTCACCATCAGTGTGGTATTGAGTAAGTGTGCGGCAGCAGGAACCAGTACAGCAGCTCCATACTCTCGCTCTGACCAGCTGGTGCTTCATAGTTCTGCTTTTATCACCATTACTTCATACAGACCATCTGTTTAAATAGCACCTACTTGATTCCCATCAGGCCTCCACAGGATTACATCATCCCCTCACTGAATATGTGGGATACTTTAAACATGTAATAAACTGCTTTGTGTGACACTAGTCTCACATCTACAAATACCTATTGAAAAGTTCTAAACGCGGTGGTGAATGAAACCATTTGATTTGTGGTTTCTTAAACGTTCAGGATAAACCAGGATGCGGAACCCTGGATCCTCCATCCGGCCCCGAATCACACGCCAAACAACCGGCATCAACCTAACGGTCCCCTCCGGTCCCCTCGGGCCTCCTCCTCCCCCCCCCGGCTCACCTCCAGCAGCGGCAGGTCCGGGTCCAGGTGCGTGAGGCTGTGCAGCACCACCGGGCCGCGGTGCTCCGACACCTCCAGCCTCACCCCGTCCCAGATGCTGCGCACCCGCCACGACGAGTCGAACATCTCCGACCGTCCCGGTTTTGAGGCAGCGCGCCTCGGTCTGCCCCCCGGGAAATGGACCATGGGGGGCCCCGCGGAGCCAAGAGCTCCGTCACGGCGAAGGTGGCGTCATTCTGTGGTTTATTTCACGGGTTTAATCGGAGTTGCTGCTGGTTCGCCGTTGAGCGGAGCTGCAGTCTGCGGCTCAGCGGATCATCGCTGCGGTCTGACGCGGTCTGACGAGTCGCACTTGGGCTTCCCTAAGCCCCGCCCACAGAGCCTGTGCTGCCTTCAGGGCCGTCGGGAATATGAACGACCCGGGAAGTAACGGAGGATTGCCATGGTTAGAAGTAATATTTATATCAAGAAAACACGGGTGTTGTGTATTTTTTTAATCGCTGTAGTCATATAAATAAACAAATAACAATCAGTCTGTTGTTTAATCGTAATTATGTGATGATTACAGAACAATTCTATTAATTAGACTATGTTATATCCGTTTGGAAGTTTATTTGCACAAATGTTCACACCTTGCACACATCTTGCATATAAACAGAGTTTTGTAATATATATAGTATATTTATATAGGTGTATATATAATATATATATATATATATATGTATAGAATTGTATTTCTACTTCTTTATTGTTTTATTCTGTTTACAATGCTCAGAACGTTTTTAATGCTGATATATTTAATATACCGCAATATAATATTACGAGAATTTTCCATATTTGGTTTTTACCATATAAAATCAGAAGAATTTATTTTTAACTATATTCTTTATCTAACGAGGACTATTGTTTTTGTATCAAGTTAATACCAACAACTTCGGTACAGATGTACGCAGTGTCCCTGAATGCAGCGTTACGTCATTCCTTTGGGAAATGACGGCAGCGTTGTTTCTGCGCTCACTATGGCAGCAGGTTGTTGGGGGAAACACTTATGTACAGTTTACTGACCAGCTGGTCTGCAAACATCACACAGTAACATTAGACCGCAGTACAAGTTAAAAGGTACTCAAATATTTGCATTTCCCTCCAAATTAAGAAGGAAACATTTAAGGTTTTACATTTTTATGAAACAGCTTTAGTCATCATATGTTTTGATTATTAAGACTAATAGAGAATAAAGCAAAAGCTACTCAGTGGTATGTAAAGCATTTAAAATAAGGTTAACTCATTTAAAAAGGCTATTTTTTAATCTGATATTGTTGATGGATTTCCCATTTTTATTTTCATTTTACCAAAATATTTCAATGCTGCTAAAGATGAATGTTAAGCACTAACTTAAACTTTAACTTCAATATGTACCGTCATCTTTCATCTAACCTAATGACATTTACTTCAGATGTTTACTGAAGCAAAGATCTGGATACGACTACAACTCATAATTGTATTAATTATTAAATCCTTTGCCAATTATTTGCGAGCTTTCCTGATTAATGTTGTTTCTTTGGTCTGTGAAATGTCAAAAAATTATTTAAAAAAATACCCGTCATAACTTCCCAGAGCTGATGACTTCAAACATTCATATTTAGCAAAGATGACGTGTACAGTAAAAGGTCAAAGATCAACACGAGAAGAAGAAGACAGGAGATGATGCTCCATGGAAGGAGCTTCTGTCGGCAGACGCTGCCTCCTGCAGGCCGACACCAGGAACAAACACCAAGACGAGACGTCCACCGTCTAATGACACGTCGGCCAAGCTTCTAAAACGATGAGTAACTCTCAATTAATCCAACCGGTCCAAATGAGAAGCAAATACGTCCCTGAAACCAACAAAGGCATCGGAGCCTCACACATCTTCACGGGGGGAGAACAAATACATACACTTCAGGATGAACAGGTGTGGAGGGCTGAAATAAACAGCATCTGAAGGATGAACGCGACTACAAACTCAATGAGAGCCGTGTGTGTGTGTGTGTGTGAAAATGAAACACTGACTGCAGACTTTCTTTTCCACAATAACAGAAAGCTTCATGAGAAACAGCCGTCCCCACTAGGGTCGACGTCCCAGAGGGCCGTGGGAGCGCAGAGGGACTCTGAGCCCGCTGTGATTGGAGCGAAAGCTGGCGGGAGGCGGCACCGTGCTGCCGCTCCGACGCGCTTTACGATCCCCCGAAGGACGGCGAAGGAGACGAGGCGAATGAAAAGAGAAGCTCTTTACGTCTCAACCCTGTTGTGACCTGTTGCATTCTGGGAAGGTGCTTGAGGTGCTTGAGATGTTCCTTATTTTATCCTAATTTGTTTGTCCGTAACAGTAAAATGTCGCTTAGACCGCTGTCTGTTCTACGTAGACTAAAGAAATATCATCGAGGACTCACAGGCGTCAAAATCAAAATGAGTCTGAAGTCCAACGCGTGTGATCGGCCCGACGCTCACGTACCCAAACAAGCTGAGTCCCAGCCCATACATAGAGATGTAGATACATATACGTGTATTACAGGAATAAAGAATCAACCCACCAACTCAACCCGTAACATCTTATCGGTCCGAACAAACAAAGAAAGGTGGAATTTGGAATCAATCAGCAGATTTCTCCTGTTTGTCAACACATTGTTTACTAATCAATCCTTAAAACTCGGTTTTACTGGCGGTGAATTCACAGGTCTGATCCCCGACCCCCTGTCATCAGAGACACAGGCGCACTGTCCATACCCATGTCCTAAAACCCCAAATAAAACTCCAATCAGACCTGTCTGCCCGCTGTGCTTCCTGTCCCGTCCCAGCATGCACCTGTCCTGACCAGCAGTCCACAGGTCCAGCGGCTCCAGCACCACATCACGACCTTCCTCGGGGCCGCTGCAGGAACCTCGTGAGGCAGACGGTCCCACAGCGAACAATAAGAAACCCTCCGCTCCCCTCGACGCAGATTGGACCGTGACCCCCCCCCCACCTCCCCCACCTCCCCCACCTCCCCCGCTAGTGCGTGTTTGCTTTGCCAGCTGTGTCAACAGCGCCGGCAGCAACACGAGAAAAAATTAACCTGTGTTGGGAAAAGAAGGAGTTTCCAGAAATACTCCATCCGGCGTCTCCCTGGTCCGTCGGAGGCAAAGTGAAAGCCGGAGTAAAAAATGCCCAACCGTCACCACGACAACCACAACGCTGCGGCGCTCAGACATCAGAGCGACAGCCCGGCGTGAGGCAACGCCCCTCGGAGGGGAATCACCACCTGCGCGGAGACATCCGTGGTTACCCGGTGATCGGTGGGTGGCGACCCGCGGTGGGAGCGGTGACCTGAGCGCAGACGGTCCAGATGTGCGTCGTGTCAGCTCACAGTGTCCAGATGTGGCCGCGCGTCTGGAGGAGGAGCCCGGTGTGTGATGCTTTGTTTTCTTCTCGTAAGAAGAATGAAAAGAGAGGAACAAAGCAGCCGAGCGTTCACGGGTATGAAAATAACTAAATGAGCCCAACTTATTTAATCTGATGGTTTCATTCCTGTTGAGGATTCGGCTTCATTAAATATGACCACAGACATTTGAAACCCTCAGAAGGAGCTTTAAACGTAGAACAGACGTCTGCTCGTCTCACTTCTACGTATCCCCCCCCCGCCAGGTGTTCTACCCCCGGAGCCTTTAGTAACGGATTCAGGCCCCTGACCGACTTCCTGAGACAAAATGAGACAATTGTGAAGCTAAAAGTCAGAAATGCTTTAGTATCTTCTCCCCCTGTGGGTTCCACCTCTCCACATCCACGAGGGTCCGTTCCCACAGTAAAGAGCCCCCCCCACCCCCCCCCCCCCGAGCCATTGTTCCCTTACGCCGCGCACATTGTGCTGTGTGGGACGTAGCTTCCCAGGCCCCGTGTGGCCGTCTTGTTTCCTGACCTCTGCCCCCCTTCTGGACTTTGTCCTCTCAGCTGGACCCCCTCCGGACCGCCTGCCTGTAGCTGGACCAAGGACTCGGATCAGCCGCGGTCACCTGGGGGGGGGGCTTCAGGGGCCGAGTGGGAGCGAAGAGCAGCGGACACCAGCGGCACAAGAAGGTCTGTGACCCTGAACACTCGTTTGTTGGACTGCAGATGGTCCGTGTCACAGCAACAACGGGGACCAGAACCAGCAGAGAGCCTCCAGCTGCTTCTGCTGCAGCACCGTGGAGCCGTGCACCACGAACACCTGCAGCCGGGGAAGCTGGGCACGACGTGAAACGTTTATTAAACCATCGTATTCAATAAGCTACTTACGTGCAATATGTGTGTGATTACAGTTAGGTGTCACAATGACAAATGTAGCTTTCAGATACAAAGCAGTGGTGCAATAAGCTGCTTTTACCGTCCGTTCGTGTGGCGCATCCTGTATTCTACAACATGCTCGTCGAAACGCACAACTCTGTGAATGTGTTATGCCAGTAACCGTCTACGTTACCTATCAAACATGGACCGAATCAAATGGAGTATCGCTGTGCAGCTGATGTCACCACACCAGCTGCGTTGTGCGAGCGGCCGCATGTTTACCGATATCAGATCTGACAACGTGACCGGCAGGCGTCACCAGCGGTGAGTGACAAACTATTTCAGGCTCAATATTCGGCTGATCAGTGCGGTTGAGTGACGACTACAACCAGCGTGCGTTTTCATTGATGCTGACCGACAAACATAATTGTCCACTGTGCAATAATTAAGCAATAAAGGTCCGAGAGGCCCGGACGTCAATGATGTTACAGTCGGTGGCTAAGCTGATGTTGACGTTTACCGCTTTGAGCCTAAACAAAGCGCCTAGCGACTAGCACGCCTCCCTCCCCAAACAGGGCCGATTCGACACCGGTGCCTTAAAAACGTGAAAACTGGTCCCTTCGACCCTTCCACAAGAAGACATTTGAACGCATCATGATAAAGTTCTTTAGCTGAAACTAATTCTTACTGAATCGCAAACGCAACCGTTAGCTTTGTTATCCGACAGCTTCGTAACAGCTAACATGAACCAGCGCTCGTCCTGCAGGATTCGACACAGAACTGTTCTTATTGCTGTTGTCAGGACACACAGACCGGGGGCCGTGTCAGCGTAGCACTCGGGTGTGTAGCACTCGGGTGTGTAGCACTCGGTGTGTAGCACTCGGGTGTGTAGCACGGTGTAGAACCGTATTGTGTTTTTGTGTTAAGTGAAGTGAACTGACGGATGGCGTCACCATGACTACGCCTACTTCTTACACACACACTCTACGACAACCACACACAGTTCGTAACACAGGCGGTCTGGGCAGCAGGCCGGGTGACATCACTATGATGTCATCGGACTCGACAGAAGACTTTCCACATGCGTGTTCACCTTTGATGGTGCATAAACTCTGACGCTACGCGCCTGGACGTCCCCGCCGACCTCAGCAGCAGACCGAGAGGGACCCACGTGACCCCCCAGGGACGATCCAGCACGCATGAAACACAACCGGGTGGTGCAAACGGAGTCAATGTGATTGCGGGAGCGCATTTCACAGCACGGCGTGACCTCAGGAGGTCAGCAGGGGAAACTTAAGCAGCGGGGAGACACACACACACACACACGTAACAATCTCTTGAATACGAGTCCAAACAATGACGGTTGGATCGGTTTCCATGTTGTTCGCCTTGAACCACGTGGATGTTTTGGTGCTCAGCATTTAGTCGCCAGCTGACAGGAACACGATCACACACGTCAGGTACCAGAGGGGCAACACGCTGTGCACGCACACACACACACACCAGAAGATAATCCCCGTACGCACATGGTCACCCTCACCTCACCGAGAGGCGACGGGAGCGCGTTAAACTTCACTGAGTCATGTGACCTTTCGTTAACGAGCCCTGATTGGTTTGCTAATTGGTCCGAGGAGTGAAACCCGACAGAAGAGAAACGGAGGAAACGCAGAAAATCCGTCCAGGTGTTAACGTGGTGAAGTAGGGCAAACAAAAAAGCACACGCACGCACGTAACAACTACACACAAGCACACAAGTGAACACAAGCACACTGCTGCACACACACACACAAACATCTGGATACTCCGGTCAATGTCTCCTAAAACTATGTGAAAACACGCATCTCATTTATATTATCTGTGATGTGAATCCAGATGCACACACACACACACACACACACACACACACACACACACGCGCACACACACACACACACACACACCCATGCACATTAAATACTTAGATCTACTCTGCAGTATCCAGTCACTCATGAGTGCACAGAAGGAGAAATGGAAACACACATTGAATACACTCTCTTAAACCTGCTCACACACACACACACGCACACATGCACACGCACACACACGCGCGCTCTCACCAGCTCGTCCAGGATCGTGATGGGGAAGTCGAACATGCACATCTTGACGGGTTGTGCGAGCGCTCTGTGCAGACTGAACAGCGGCTTGGCCTCCATGCTGTGCACGTGCACACGTGCACACCCGCAGAGGAGAAGGCCACGTGCGCAGAAATAAACAACGATCAAAATCGACGGACGTCCCCGAGCCGTCGGCTCGCTCTGCCTCTCGCCCGCGAACCGAGAGGAATCCGTGTGAGAGGCAACAAAACAACTGAGGAACCTCCTCCTTCCTCCTCCTCCTCCTCCCTCCTCCTCCTCCTTCCTCCCCGTCTCCTGCTGGCGTCGTGCGTGAGCCCCTCAGAGACGCACCAATCAGAGGCAGCGTGGGACCAGACGTTCTGGTCTGAAAACCTTCGGTGGAAATCTAAAATAAAAATGTGACTGACGAGCGCCGTTGAATATTTGATGGTAAGAAAAGATATTTAATGACATCTGGTTTATACGGAGTGAAAAGAGGCCACTTTATGCTGAGTAGAAGCCACGGGTTGAAACAATGCAGCGCTTTACAAACACTTAACGTTGTTATCCAATCAAACTACTGTGGTTCTATTTCAGCATTCTTAATATGTGTATATGTTTTGTGTAAATAAATGTTGTTAATTCAAAGTCAGATTCAAATTTTGAGCTTGTTGTGTAACTGGGTCAATACTTATATTTTAGCCCTCGTACCTGACAGGTGTCTCCTGCAGGAGGCGGGACATGTTGCAGCTGATGAGTCACTGATGAATAAGTAGGTTATTTATAGCAGCCAATTTTGCCGCCGCTATCTTGCATAACCGCCGCCGCCACGTTGCTTTTATGGCAACGGTGAACAGAGGTTACCATATTAGAGCCACTTTACATAGTGACAGAGTACACGTCTCTGGGAGACACCTGTCAATCAGCGCGTAGCCCCGCCCCAAAGCGTCCCCTGCTTCATGGTCTTTTTGACTCTAAATGGACCATAATTCACTAAATGAACATCATGTTGTACTGAAGAAGACTTGAAACTAGAGACTGAGACATAAACTCATGTTTACAATGTTTACTGAGGGAATAAATCCAGAGAGAAGTAGAGTCATTTCCTCATAGACGTCTATGGGAGCAGAGGAGTCGCCCCCTGCTGGTCACTACAGAGAAGTAGAGTCATTTCCTCATAGACGTCTATGGGAGCAGAGGAGTCGCCCCCTGCTGGTCACTACAGAGAAGTAGAGTAATTTCCTCATAGACGTCTATGGGAGCAGAGGAGTCGCCCCCTGCTGGTCACTACAGAGAAGTAGAGTCATTTCCTCATAGACGTCTATGGGAGCAGAGGAGTCGCCCCCTGCTGGTCACTACAGAGAAGTAGAGTCATTTCCTCATAGACGTCTATGGGAGCAGAGGAGTCGCCCCCTGCTGGTCACTACAGAGAAGTAGAGTCATTTTCTCATAGACGTCTATGGGAGCAGAGGAGTCGCCCCCTGCTGGTCACTACAGAGAAGTAGAGTCATTTCCTCATAGACGTCTATGGGAGCAGAGGAGTCGCCCCCTGCTGGTGGGCGGAGAGGACGCAGTTCACCTCAGGAGTTGTGTTCCTTTAGATGGCGGATGTCCCCACACCACCGCGCTCCAAAACAAACCACTTTGTTATCCTGTTCTTGGCAAACCAGCGAGCGGAGCAACAAACTAAACGCGGCGCGGGTTCGGCGAGGAGCGCGTGATGGCTGCTTCCTGTTTGGCAGCTATCTGTCGAAGCCCGTCCGTCAGAGACCAAGTGCATCAGCGCCTTTGCGCTGCATTTGCAAAGTGTACTTTCTTACTTTCTACTTTACTATCTAGGTCACACGGCCTCCACGCCGAATGGAAGAAACCGCGATGGAAAGGAAGTGAGTTCGCTTTGAACTGTGAAAAAAAACAAATCAGTTCAGAGCTGTGAAACGTGTGTTTCTGGTTCTGAAAACCTTGTTCTGCTTTGACCACTTTGATTAAGTTTCATCTTCGCTGACAAGAAGCAAAGTGCTCCATCCGGACTCGGACTCCATCCTGCTCAACTCACACGTGCACGCTGTGTGAGCCGCTACTCGCTGGTGTAGCGTGGGCGAGGAGAGCGCCCGGCTCCTCCCTCTTCACTCGCCATTTGCATTCTTTACAGGACAGTCGGCCTCATTATTTCGAGTGTGTCGCTGGTTCCGAGTCCGGCCCAGTGTACAAAGGGGGAATTCTTCGCCCCCTCCGATTCACATGCAAATGATGTTGGATGTCGCGGTTCAGAAAGCCGAGCGAAGATGAAGCGCTGTTGCAGTAAGAGAAGAAGAAGAAGAAGAAGAAGAAGAGCGCAGCTGAAGGGAGAAGAGCGAGCGGACCCCGAGCACCGCTGGGAGCCGCTTTCACATGCACAGACCGTCCCACGGCGGAGCGCTGTAGGAGAGCCGTCGCCATGGAAACAGAGAGGCGAAGCCGGCGCTGCACAGGGCCATATAAGACCAACTCCCCCCCGCGCCGCCGCCGCCGCCCTCCCCGTCCTCCTCCTCCTCCTCCTCGTCTACAGATACCCGGCCAAGACAGGAAGCCGCGCGTGACCTGCAGGCCGACTTCCTGCGGCCTCCGACAAAGACAGGCAGGCGGTTCCGATACACCAGAGGTTCAGCTGATGATCAAATGGAATGACTGAATCACACAGGCGTGTGTGTGTGTGTGTGTGTGTGTGTGTGTGTGTGGGGGAGACGCTGTGCACGCCGGTGTCCGTTGGCAGAATAAAACAGGAAGAAGGTTTGTGCTTCTGGATGAAAAACACTCACTTTCACTCAACATGAGCTTTGCTGCAGATGATTACAGTGTCCACACGCACACACACACACGCCCGTCTGATCCGGTCACTTGGGGATGAGCAACACAGACAGTCTGCGTTGGAGGAAAATCAAATGAGCGCTGACGGCGGCGTGAAACGTGACGCTGCTCCTGCGTTCTGCTACACGGCTCCTACGCTCCTCCACCGGAGGAGATGGAATCATTTTGACGAGATGTTGTCAAGGGCAGGCCTTTTCCTCAGCAGCAACTCAGAGCTAATGTTTCCGAACAAAAAGTTTTTTTTTTAAAAAGGCCCCCGAGGACAGGAAAAGCAGAGGACAAATGTCAGATTCTTGTCGCATTCCATCAGACAAAGAGGTCGGAGAACAGAGGGGGGTTTCTGGAGCGATTCGCTCACAGCTACGATGGTAAGAGCAAAGAAAGGGGCAACAAATGCTTTGGAAAGGGGATAAGCATCAATAATAGCGGTGTGTGTGTGGGTGGAGAAAAGAATGAAAAGGTCGTTGACAGTGAAACCCGCCGTCGTTCAGGGTTCAGTCAGTTCTTCAAACAAAACCTTTGACACAGATTCATCGTGTTTGCAAGCAGAAGTTTCGCAGAGCGGAGAGCAGGCTCTGAAATCAGCACGCAACGAGTTTGCAAACAATCCCTCGCCGTCTTCCATGAATCCCTCACAGCGCCGACGTACTCTACACGCGCTAGCTGAGCTAGTTAGCAGCCGGGAACGTACCGCGCTCAAAGACCAGGGATCCACAAGCTGCTCCTTTAAAGGCCTCAATCCGTAATCCGCTCCTGATCCTCTGAAGGTGCAGCCAGTAACGCATGTGGACGAGTCCATAATATGAGGACAAACCCCCCCAGAATTCATCATTCTGTTCGGGGTCTTTGGGCGGGATGGAGGATATCCCAGCATGCACTGGGACACCACATCATTTTCATCAACACAAACGTCCTCATCCAACAGATTATTGATACAACCCAACGAGCCACTAGCTTCAAATGATGGAGGAGAACTACACGATTTACCTTTTGAAGATGAAACCAGATTTGTTTTATCGGCTCCTTTTCACCCAATTAACAGATTAGATTTTTACCTTTAAAAACAAAAATGTCTGCACGTTGCCAAAGCCGAAAGTTGCTGATTTTTATCTGAGAAAGAATTAAAACCGCAAAGGAGGTCTGTTTATAACCATGTAACATTTCTGTGATTGATCGATTGATCTCAGGAATATGTTGTGCTCTTTTTGGACAACACTAGTTTATGAACCAATAGCAGAAGCACAACTCTCTACATATTTGAACATTATTACTCAGACTAAATGTTCCATGGAATAAACTATATTTTGATACTTATTTTAAGTGTCATTATTAGTCCACAAACTATCAAAGAAAACATCAGCACAAGCTCCAAACGGGATATTATCATGTCAACCAGCGTCTGAACTTGTTTCTTCTTAACCTACTAAATAAAGAAATGTGTATATATACACAATTTAGATTTTTATAAAAACCACAAAGCAGCAGGTCTTCATGTGGAGAAAAACCCAAAGCAGCTTCATTGGTTGCAGCTTTTCTCAGTGTTATTTCTTTGTTGGATAATTGGAAGTTGTGGACATTTTTCATTATTTACAGACATAATTTAGACATTTTTTGATCAATTGATTGCTTTAAAAACAACAATAGATCTGTTGTTTTTGTCTCGTGTTGCTCAAATTTCTAATCTCAGAATACATAAAGACAATAAGCCTGTTTTATATGATTTTAAATGAATACATTTGGGGTTGTGAACTGTTATAAAGTATAAATAATAACAATGAAACTATGATGGACAATATTCAGTATTTCCTGACTGCTGTATAATAAAATAATAATATGTGAGAGGGATTTTGTGTCAACCGCCGACAGATAAAAACATCCCGTTAATACCAAAATCCTTAGGATTATTTCTAATAAACAAGTAGCAGCTGTAGCAGTGGGAGAGAGAGGTTGAATTTAAGTAGAGAGAGAGAGACAGAGAGAGAGAGAGAGACAGAGAGACAAAGAGGAAAGACAGAGAGACAAAGAGGAAAGACAGAGGGACAGAGACTGAGGCAGAGAAAGGTTGACTTTAAGGAGAGTGTCTCTAACAGAGAGACAGACAGAGGGACAGAGAATGAGAGACACGGGGAGGAGGGGACCTGGGAGGAAGGTTATAGCGATGGGAGATATGTGTCATCAGTATTGATCACTGATCAGAGCCGAGCTGGGACAGGAGGTCCAATCAACGCCCCGAATGGCCCTATATGCAGATGAGCCAGTATATGCAGATGAGCAGGTATATGCAGATGAGCAGGTATATGCAAATGAGCAGGTATATGCAGATGAGCAGGTATATGCAGATGAGCAGGTATATGCAGATCAGCAGGTATATGCAGATGAGCAGGTATATGCAGATCAGCCGGTATATGCAGATGAGCAGGTATATGCAGATGAGCCGGTATATGCAAATGAGCAGGTATATGCAGATGTGCAGGTATATGCAGATGTGCATCAAACACACAGACGGATGTCTTACCTGTTTTTCCAGCATGATCATTCTCTCAGTATCATGACCTTCATGGAGAGTGTGAGTTCACCGATCAGACACTCTCCTCCTCAGCCGGCATCTTGACGTCACGGGAGAAGCGAAAGAGCGACTGACGGAAAAAAAAAACAAATAGCAATAAAGAAATAACGGTGTTTTTATGCTAACTGACGTTAGCCTAAACGTCGGGGAGGCTAGCGAGGCAGCTGCGGGGCTTTATCCTTGAGATGGACGCTCCTCGTGGCTCCGGTGTGTCTCGACATTGGTGTAAAAATAAATTACAGCCCGTTAAATTATGGAGGAAGACACCACATCGGTCAATGAACGGGGAGAAAAACAACAAGCAGTGGCTAGCTGAGGGCTAGCTACCGTTAGCGTGCTAGCAGGCTAAACCTCAGAGATTTTTTTTTCTCCAAAAACGTTATTTGTCTCGCGCCGTGTTCATCCATCGCCGCTCCGCCGCGTTCCGGTCCGGTAAAAGACACAACGACGGAGAAGTCCCCCGTATCGCCGGCCCTCGCGACTAAATCCGCCCCCGGTGCAACGACATCCCGGTGAGGAGTGGCCCGACTCCCGGGAAGATGCGGCTGATTTGACCAGTCTCGGATGCTTAAATGGATGCTGCCGACGGGGATCCTCCGCTTTCACTGGAGACCAGACGCTTCTGAGAGCGAACGACACTCCGAACAACGACGCCCATGAACGCACCACAGATAGAGCAACGTAGAGGCAGCGATGACACTAGTCGCACGTGAACACAGCCGACATGTATGTAGATATACACATGCTTATAGGTGTAAAAACATATGAATAGAATGCACAAATAACATGAAACAAAACTCTATCTCTAAGTATTTTCCTATATAAGTTGATAAAAAAACATGCATTTTATTCTAAAAAGCATTTTTAAGATAGGAATAAATAATACCAATAATATATAATACCATTTTAAAGTTTATTTTACTTTCCGAAATGTTGTAACAATTTTACATTTATTCCTATTGTCAGAGGGAAGGGACAATGCAATTGAATAAATGCACATGGTTATAATTATAATAAAGTTAGCCAAACGGGTATTTATTGTCTGTATCGTCTGGTGAAGGTGTTACGCAAAAATAAACAAAGAAAAACTTATTTGGAATCAGTCATCGGTCCCCTCTTTTCCTCAGGGACACCTAAACACATCGCCGACGTCCGCGGTGCATCCTGGGACTTTATG
This sequence comes from Gasterosteus aculeatus, assembly GCF_964276395.1. Taxonomy (NCBI): domain Eukaryota; kingdom Metazoa; phylum Chordata; class Actinopteri; order Perciformes; family Gasterosteidae; genus Gasterosteus; species Gasterosteus aculeatus. The sequence continues at coordinate 22,118,150 of NC_135701.1, read as the reverse complement.
TAAATCCAACATGGCGGCCGCCTGCACCAGAGCGCTCTGTAAGGTCGGCGGTGGTATTTTAGAGTCTCCGGCCGCCCGCCGGTTCGGTACCGTCTCCTCCTTCCTGGTGGGGAACGTGTGCTCTCGCGGTTCCGGGAGAGCGTACGGTACCGGAGGGGACCGGTCCCACCGGCTGTCCTCTCCGCGGACCGGGGCGGCAGGCGGCAGGGTGCTGGGCTGCGCCGTCCTGCTCGGCGGAGGTTTGGGTTTGTATCACGCCGTGAAGTTCAGGCTCCAGCGGCACCTGGCCGAGGAGGAGACCAAGGTGAGTCCGCCCTCCGGGGCCTCTAACGCGGCCACGCCGAGAGCCGGTATCCCGCTGGTCTCCGGTTCCGGTGCTCCATTGTTACCGAACTCCTGCAGACAGGGTCACCGGAACTTAGTCCTTCATCTTCTCTCAGTATCTCCAGCTTTACTCAGTTTACTCAAATACCGTGGAAGTAGTATTTACATTGTATGCAACATATTTCTAGTCTATAATAAGAGGTACAAACTACGTTTTACGCCACTAATTGATTCGACAGCTTTATTTACTTTGTATTATTAGTACAGAAATATGCATTGATTCAATTATGAATTGAGTTAAGTTATTCCACAAGTTTAGTTAGAAGTTATGTCTGTAAAGTAATTTAAAAACACACTTAAATGCATCCATAAATACACTACTATATACTTTCTGAAATGTTTCATCCGTAAAGAGTACTTGGGTTATGTATGAGTATATATGAGGATAATACATTCCTACTTTTACTTGATTACATTTTGAATGCAGTACTTATTAAGCTGTTGTTTTGGTACTTTTACTAGTAATACTGGTTTACTATAAATACATTAAGCAAATTCTTTTTGGTTTAGTAAATAATTCAATTCACACACTGCTTGTACAAATACTGCAGTATTTTAAGGGTTTTAGTTAATTATTGTGTAACAATCAAAATTGTGTGCTAATTTTCATTTTCATCTGAAGTGATTATTAATATTATTAATATTATTATTATTATTATTAGGCGACTTTGTTCTGTTTTGAAACTGACAGCGATTTGAACATTTCAAAGGTTTGTGCATCAGACCTTCATCGTCCCTCCTCCTCTGCCTCGTTCCAGGTCTCAGGAGGAAGAGCCGGAGGTCCGTCGTTGACCCTCTACCAGTACAAGACCTGCCCGTTCTGCAGCAAGGTGCGAGCCTTCCTGGACTACCACGGGCTGCCGTACGAGGTCGTGGAGGTGAACCCGGTCATGAGGAAGGAGATCAAGTGGTCGGTCTACAGAAAGGTGCCCATCCTCATGGTGGATACCGACGTGGTAAGAACCCGTTTCTTCTCCTCAGATTCAGGTTACACAAGCTTGTTTATTCGGCTGTTGTTGGTACCATGACCAGAATACGCACTTACAGGCCTGTAAACCGGAGAAGAGCTCAGGCTTAATGTGTTAAAGCTGCATTCTGTGTGGTGACCAGCAGGGGGCGGCGACTCTGCTCCCATAGACGTCTATGAGGAAATGACTCTACTTCTGTGTAGTGACCAGCAGGGGGCGACTCCTCTGCTCCCATAGACGTCTATGAGGAAATGACTCTACTTCTCTGTAGTGACCAGCAGGGGGCGACTCCTCTGCTCCCATAGACGTCTATGAGGAAATGACTCTACTTCTCTGTAGTGACCAGCAGGGGGCGACTCCTCTGCTCCCATAGACGTCTATGAGGAAATGACTCTACTTCTCTGTAGTGACCAGCAGGGGGCGACTCCTCTGCTCCCATAGACGTCTATGAGGAAATGACTCTACTTCTCTGTAGTGACCAGCAGGGGGCGACTCCTCTGCTCCCATAGACGTCTATGAGGAAATGACTCTACTTCTCTGTAGTGACCAGCAGGGGGCGACTCCTCTGCTCCCATGGACGTCTATGAGGAAATGACTCTACTTCTCTGTAGTGACCAGCAGGGGGCGACTCCTCTGCTCCCATGGACGTCTATGAGGAAATGACTCTACTTCTCTGTAGTGACCAGCAGGGGGCGACTCCTCTGCTCCCATAGACGTCTATGAGGAAATGACTCTACTTCTCTGTAGTGACCAGCAGGGGGCGACTCCTCTGCTCCCATGGACGTCTATGAGGAAATGACTCCACTTCTCTGTAGTGACCAGCAGGGGGCGACTCCTCTGCTCCCATAGACGTCTATGAGGAAATGACTCTACTTCTCTCTTGATTTATTCCCTCAGTAAACATTGTAAACATGAGTTTATGTCTCAGTCTCTAGTTTCAAGTCTTCTTCAACACAACATGATGTTCATCTAGTGACTGATGGTCCTTGTCGAGTCAAACAGACCATAACGCAGGTGATGATTTAGGGCGGGGCTACACGCTGATTGACAGGTCTTTGCCAGAGACGTATACAGAGTTTCTACGTCTTCCTCATTCCAAATGTGGTCACTTCCTGTTCACTGGTTGGGGAAAAAAACTTGCTGTGGTCGTGATGCAATATGGCGACTGTGAAATCGCCAAACTTCACATGTGGCCACAAACTTAATGAGTGACGTCGCTATGGCAACGGTCACTTCTTATTTAAAGTCTGTGCCGTTGACATGAAGTTAAAACCCTTTTTTTCCTTCTCTCTGCAGCAACTGAACGACTCGTCCGTCATCATCAGCTCCCTCAAGACTTATTTAATCAGCAAGTGAGTCGTAGCTTTGCCCGCGTTGTACCAACGCGTGAAAGACCAAAAATTTTTTTTCAGCCATTCAAATAGTTTGTTTTATGTTTTAAAAGATGTTTCACAAATGATTAGACATTATTTTTATATGTCCACGGTTTACTGGTTTAAATCAACCTGCAACTATTTTGATTATTTTATTCGATTTGAGTCATTTTTTTTAAGCACAAATGGCCCAAAATGAGCTGGTTCCAGCTTCCAGCTAAACTGGGAGGTTTCAATGCTTTTGTTAATCATTCGTGACGGTAAACTGAATATCTTTTTAGTTTTTATGGTTTTTCAGATTTAAAAAAAAAATGAACTTTTCGAGATTCCAATGCCGATTATGAAAATAATGAATAATACTCCGATGTGTACAGCACTACAGGTGATGTAATTATACTTTGTATTTAGTGTGTTCTGGCCCTTTTTGAATGTAAACGTCTCGTCCTGCAGAGACAAAAGCGTGTCCGACATCCTTCGCTGCTACCCGGAGATGAAGTCTGTAAACGACCGCGGGAAGGAGGTGACGGAGTACAGCAACAAGTACTGGGTGATGCTGGACCAGGGCGAGGCCGCGGCGCTCTACCCCGAGAAGGGGATGCAGAAGTAAGAGACAGGACCCTCTGCTCGCTGCCCAGGGGTCACCCAGAGGTCAACCGCCTCCTCCTTATTTACTAACCGCCACCTTTAAAACCCCGCCTCTAACGTGATTTAATTAAACCTCTCAGAAGAAACCACATGTTATGTGGTGGGACCTTTTTTATAATTTTTTTTAATTGTAAAATGTGTATTTTTTGTGTTTGTGAATCTTATATGTGCAGCAGTTTGCGTTACATGAGTAACAAAAATATATTATAATTGGGACTTATACACAGCACCTTGAACTCTGACCCTGGAGGAGGACCCTGTTCCTCCATTCATACCAGCTTTGCAAAGCATTGTGGGTCAGAGTAGCCAGAAAAGCACGATGGGGGCATAACTGCAAATTGAGACCGGATGCAGTGGAACATCCTGGTATTTTTGGCCGTGTGGTCGTTGGCATGCTCTTATTTTGAAAGGTTCTGTCATCTCCCCAGAGAGGAAATGAAGTGGCGTCAGTGGGCCGACGACTGGCTCGTGCATCTCATCTCTCCCAACGTGTACCGGACCTCCGGCGAGGCCTTGGCCTCCTTTGACTACATCGTGCGCGAGGGCAAGTTCGGCTCTTACGAGGGATTCTTCGCCAAATACGTGGGCGCCGCCGCCATGTTCCTCATCGCCAAGCGGCTGAAGAGTCGGTGAGTTGAGGGAACTTTTGTGATTCTCCTTCTTCTTCTCCTCCTCCTTCACCCACTCGTCCTTCTTCTTTGGTACCACAGACACAACCTGCAGGACGACGTGAGGCAGGACCTCTACAAGGCCGTCAACGAGTGGGTGGCGGCCGTCGGCAAGAAGAGGAAGTTCATGGGCGGAGATCATCCCAACCTGGCCGACCTGGTGAGAGGACGCCTCACCTGTCCGTCTCACCCAGACTGAGATGAAATAATTAGAATTGTTCTGCTGTTTTTTTTAATAATATATAGCATATTCGAATATATTAGAACTCTTATAAAGTAACAATCTAAAACAGAACCGTGAGATAAGTAACACAACACTTTATAAATGAGCAAATCAACACACTAAACTGACTTTAACAGTTTATGTAGCGACTTGATCGATTTATTTGTGCAACAACGCCTCAATAAATATTATGTTCTTAAATCACACAAGTAAATAAGTTTCAATAATACGTTTTGAATCTAAATACTTTTGGGTAAAGGTTGCGAAATTAAACTAACGTATCTATTTATATCTACTAATATACATTTATTTTCTATACTTCGAACAGTGTTCCTATATTTAACTAAACAACAAACGTATGTAAGCTGCAAACTTTAGCCTCCGGGTACAAATCTGTCATGTGATGTCCTTTGATGCCGATGACCCCTCCTTGATGCGTCCTGTCCTCCGTGTGTCCCCAGGCGGTGTTTGGCGTCCTCCGGGTGATGGAGGGCCTGCAGGCGTTTGACGACATGATGGAGAACACAAAGGTCAAACCCTGGTACCGCCGCATGGAGAGGGCGTCGCTCAACCACGAGGGCCGAGCCTGAGGCCCCGCCCCCCACCAGAGGGGGCTTTCAGCCTCGGAGAGACTAAGCGCAGAACGGAACAGGAAACGGGAAGCCTGCTTTATTGTGAAAGGGGTGCTAGACGAATGAAGCCCAGCAACCATTTAAGTAGTGTGGGGGGGTTCCTCCCTCTGCTGGTGGGGTGTTGGTACTGCAACGCATTAAACTCTTTTCTTTGATGCAGATTCTGTTAATTTCCCACTTTTCTTTATTGGGAGCTGATCTTCTATACTTTGCAGATCTGGAAATATATTTTGATTTGAAACATTTCCAGGTTTTGAATAAATGTGTAAAAACGCTTAAGTTGCCGTGACCCCAGGAAAAAAAAAAAAAGGTTGTAATGTGAGATTTTCCTGTATTTCACACAATACTGTAGGTTTCTTTTGAATTAACACTGTTTATTTTAGACTGTCCCAAATTTGTGGTTTAATTTTGCTCCACGACATTAAATTCTTATTTATGAAAAATAAATCTCAATTTTTCCCATGTATGTAAAAATAGAGAGACGGTCCGGTTGAGTTGATTTTTAAAAAGAACCATATTTTCATTTTCAAGTGATTCAGATCAGTTGGTTCCTGTAACTGAGGGTGGAATTAAAGACCCGTTGACTCGCCAATGTGAATGTACTTAATCCACAGATGCATTTATTTAATTGTATTCCAACAAACTCATTGTGCATAATTGTACAAAGGTTGAAATAAAACATGTAGCCTTGAGGAACAATTAATAAGCACGACTATTGTTTCCACTTGAACCATCTATTCTTGATTAGATGTTACAATAGTTCATTTTCAAAAGGAGGAAAACTTCCGGTGAAATGCTGAAGCTTTTATTTCAGACATTTGGTTCAAAGTTGAAAATATTGTAATAAATGATTCATAATCCACAATTGTTTCAACGTGAATCTTTAGTGATTGTTACTTTTTAAAAATAAATATACGTCTAATCTTGATTCACAATGACTCAACAGCTCATATTACACAAGTCTTTGCTCCACATGGTGGAATCCTAGACAAAAAAGTTGAAATAAAAACAGTAGAAAACTAATTCAGTGAGGACAATAAAGAGCTCTTTCCCTCCAGAAGGAAACCAATAAAACTGCTAAAGAGAAACGTTTCCTGAAGCAGAAACCCGTTCCGAAGTCTCAGTCCGAGCGGCGTCATGCGGCTCCACCTCCTCCATCAGGAGCCCCAGAACATGGAGCTCAGCTGGCCTTTGGGGGGGCGGATCTGTCGGCTCTGCAGAGACGTCTGCAGGCAAAGAGTTTATTCTCAAGGGACAAACTAATCAAAATACACACACACAAAAGGACTAAAATACCCAAATGTCATTCTGAAACAAAACTACAGAAGCAGAGTTGGGAACAAGTGATGAATCTTTATTTTAGATGAACGCGGGTCGTACCTGTAGGAACTGTTTGAGCCGGATGACGGAGCCCATCTGCCCGCTGCTCGTCACCGCTTCAATCCTGGAGACGCATTCATCAAACCGAAGGTTCAACTTCTGATAAAACAACGAGGGAATCGGTGCACTTTGCACCCAGAAGTGAGCGGGTACCTGGGGAAGTATTCCTCTTTAAGCAGCACGATGAGTTTCCAGAACTGAGTCTGATACTGTTTCATCAAAGCGTTTCCACAAACCTGGAACCGAAAGACACGTTCAATGACCGCAGGAAAACTCAGACGCTTCGCTAATACTCCAAGTCTCCAAGTCAGGCCTGCAGGTATTATCAGCTAGTACTACAAGTACTTACATCAACTATATACAATGCTTATAAGAGTTTATGAAGAGTCTATAGATAATATAAACTCCATCGTAAGGAGCTGATGCTGAGTGACATCATCACAGCTCATCTGCATATTTAAATGAGGGGGGGGCATCGCCTCACCTCCAGGAAGTCGAACAGCAGCGTGGCCGTGATGTCGGCCAGCGGCTCCATGTTGAGCATCTGAGCCAACCAGCGCCAGCCGTGGTTCAGCCCGTGAGGAGCCGCCTGCAACGCAGCGGGAGGTCAGAGGCGTCGGGGGGGACAGGGAGGTGGGGGGGGGGGGGACAGGAAGTGACACGTCTCTCTCTTTCTCGCTCTCTCTCTTACCGCCTGCTTGGAGCCGTACGGCCACTTCAGCTGGATGACGGCGGCGTAAAGCCGGATCATCCCCGACATCCTCTTCAGGAAGCTGTCCTGACCTTCGACCCCGGAGTCGTCCACGCGGTACCCAAGAATCCTGAGGGAGGGTAGGGGGGGGGGGCGGAGTCACAGTTCGGCTTTATTGAAAGAACCACCGACGGTTACCGCCACGGGAAGGACGGGCCGAACCTCTGGTACTCCTCCACCGGCGTGCCGTCCTTCATGGGGGGGTAGTGGGGCACCGAGTACGGACACTTCTTGTGCAGGTGGGCCAGGAAGAGCTCGCCCACCCGAGGGTGCAGCTCCCACACGCCTGACGCCACCACCGCGATGGGGAAGGCGGCTTCATGGTGGGACGCCACCTCCTCCTCTCCTTGTTTCTATGGAGGGGAAGTGGGGGGGGTCATTTTTTTTGTATTTAAAAATCTACTTTGAAGCTGCTCTGACTTCAACCACGACACACACACACACACACACACCACAAACTTCTCCGCCAGCTTGAAGCTGACAAAGTCCAGCCCCTGAGGATGCTGGGAGGTTGAGATGTTCCGCCCCCCCGACACCACCGAGCGTCCCGACAGCAGCTTGTCGATCTTGTCAAAGATTTCCCGAAGCTGCGATCCGGAGTTGCTGGATATCTGGCTGACGGGGATGCTGGAGGCCTTCTGCAGCTCCAGCTTCAGCTTCTTGGTCTGCAGGAACCAACATCTCATCAGGACAGGAGGATAGTGGTAAAACTCCTTCATGATCATTAAATGATCCATATTGTGGTTTGATTACTGGTCTGTGTGAGTGAGTGAGTGAGTATCCCTCCCCCCCCTTGACCTCCCCGCAGCTCACCTGGGCGTCTTTGGCGGCGTTTAGCTGCTCGAAGGAGAGCGCGCAGCGAGCAGCGGACTCCTGCAGCTCCTTGAACCATCTCAGCGTGCCGTCTTCAGCGCTGTTCTGCAGACCTTTTTTTTTGAGGGGGGGCATATTAAGGATTAAAGGTGGAACAAAACGATTGGATATTTATTTATTGAGCAAATAGATTATTCAAGGATATGTTGCAGTAAAGGTCTATTCTATTTGTTTTCACATCATTTCAAGCCCTCATGGACTCATACACACACTCATCAGGTGCCTTGAGTGAGCCCAAGGCACTAGGGTTCAGGGCCTGAGGCAATAGGGCCTGAGGCAATAGGGCCTGAGGCGCTAGGGTTCAGGGCCTGAGGCGCTAGGATTCAGGGCCTGAGGCGCTAGGATTCAGGGCCTGAGGCTCTAGGATTCAGGGCCTGAGGCGCTAGGATTCAGGGCCTGAGGCGCTAGGATTCAGGGCCTGAGGCGCTAGGATTCAGGGCCTGAGGCTCTAGGATTCAGGGCCTGAGGCGCTAGGATTCAGGGCCTGAGGCTCTAGGGTTCAGGTGTAAGTTGGAGCGGTCATCTTCCTAGGAGGATCTCTGGTGATGAAGGGAACCCCTCACCTTTCCTCTTCGCCTTCTCTTTGGCCGACTCCGCCGCCTTCTTCTGCGCCTCCTGCTGCGCCTGCAGCTGCTCCTGCTTGCTGCGCCGCTCCTCCTCCTCCTCGTCCTTCTTCTTCTTCTCTTGGGCCTTGGCCACGTCCTCCTGCATCAGGCGGATCAGCGCCCTCATCTCGTGGAGCGCCCGCTCCGCCCCCGTCATGTCGTCCACGCTGGGGAACTCCCCCTGGAACCAACACACAGGTTAGTCCGAAGAGACGCTGATCCCAGGTCAGATCTCGGGGGGTATAAGAAACACATACAGCACACATTCTAAATCAAACTGACCTCGGCCGTCTTCCGCACCACCTCCGACAGCTGTGAGCACAGCTGGTTCCCGCGGGTGCAGTAGGCGCCCAGGTCCGTCCCGGTGCCGGAGGAGGGCTCCAGCAGCTGGTTGAGCTGCAGGATCTCCTCCTGGATGGTGTTCAGGTTGCGCAGACGGTCGCGGCCGTCTGCCTGCCGCTGGCGCTCAAGCTCCGCCTCCCGCAGACGCTGCTGCTCCGCCTCCCGCAGACGCAGGTTGATGATCTGGCGACGTGGACGGAACGCGGATAAAATCATTTTAAATACCGGGGGATAAGAGGAATGAAATAAGTTGGCTGCTGAGCCGCCGTTCGTTGGTACGATCCAATTCGCCGTCTCAGACGTCTCTCTGAGGACTTCGATGAGACGTCTGAAAAGATCTACGATCGGTCTTAAGGAGGTCCGGTGAGCTTCAGACCTTGAAGCCCTGCGGCTCCACCTGGTCTGACCAGCGTACCTTCATCCGGTGCCGTTGCTCCTCCTTCAGCTTCTCTTGGCGCCCGATGCTCTCTTTAGTTCTGTGGGGCAGAAGGTTTTGTTTACGGTTTGGTTTTCGGTGGGTGGGATTTCGTGTGGGACCACGTCGGGACTCACTCTCGGTCCATCATGTCCCTCATGCTCTGGAACTCCTGCCTCTGCTTCAGCTCCATGAACTCCTCGAAGCGCTTCAGCTGCTCCGACTCGGAGCTCGCCACCACCGCCACCAGCCGCTCGTGCACCTCCTGCCGCAGTTTGAGCGCCGTCTGACGCGAGAGGAATCGGGACACGCATCAGCCGAGGCGCTCCGGTGCCAATAACCTCTTACAGTAAAACGGGTTAGACCAGCGTGTGCACAGAAACTCATCTGACCTTTGACCTATAAATCCATCAACAGCTGTGAGTGACCACAGTAAAGTAAAAGATGTTCTCATACAAACACCGTTTTACGACTGCGTCCCATTAGAGTGAAAACACCAGGACAGTTAGTCTGTAGTCAGATGTTGACCTCAGTCGGCGTCTGACCTTTGCCTTTTCTCGTTGCTCCTCCTCAAACTTGATAATGCGCCCCGCCGTCTCCATGGCTTTGGGCGACAGAAGGGAAATGGAAGGCAGAGAAGTGGGAACGTCCAGGACGTCGTCCTCCGGACCGTCGTCCTTTGCTCCCTCGCCAACAGCCTGCAGCGCGTTAAGAAAAGATGAGACGGAAATACAGACGCGAGACGGAAGAGTTCAAACGGATTCCCAGAAAGTAAAAAGAGTTTATACAGAAGAACCAGAGTTAAAGATGCCTTTAAAAAAAGACGCAGCGCTCAGCTTTAATGTGTCTCTGTTCGTTCTAATCTTAGTATTACTCTTAGTTTGCGTTTCATGTCCTCGGAGAAATGTTTGTCCTCGCAAACCCCAAATAATGTAAAAGCTGATTTGATGACTTCCTGGAATCAATTACTTTGTGCGAAAGCAATACACAAATGTGTCAAATAAACGCTCTCGGCGCAGGAAGCTAAACCGCGACTTCTCTTTCCTCTCACAGGCACACGGACGTCAGGAGGACAGACTCGCCTGCTCGCGCTCGGCGCTGGCGCTGGGTCGGCCCAGCAGCTCGTAGATTGAGCCCGAGGAGGAGGCCGAGGTGGAGTTCTCCCCGGAGAGGCCGGCGCAGGAGCCTCTGGGGCTGCAGCTCAGGAAGCAGGACTTCTGCAGGGGCGAGGAGCCCAGACGCTCCAGGACGACCCCGGACCGCGAGGACAGGCTGAGGACGTCTTTGCAGCCGGACAAAATATCCTGAAGGAAAGAAGGCCGGGTGTTGCTCACTGCACAGCGTCTTATTCCGCTTTTACAAGGAAAATCCGTCATACTAAACATGGAACTGGACTCGACATTTGAAAAAGCACATTTAAAACACATAAAGGCTTTTGGACAGTTTATTGTTTGAGACGTGGAACGTGTTATGATTTAGGAAACATTCATTAATTAGGCAGTTTTGGTGGAGAGTGTTCTACTAATTGTGGTATTACAGTTCAAGTACGTCCTTTTGAAATGTAGTCGAGTAACTACAGACTTTCATTGAATGGAAATCACATCACCTCAGTAAAAGTACAATAACGTCAAAGGTTGAGTCCGAAGTATTACTACATATAGTGAATTGATATATATTAGCATGAACTGGATGGCACACAAATGTGTCCAGTGTGACATTTAAATCACCAAGTCCACGCGAAATGAAAATGAAAGTTTAATAAACCTTCCCGGTCAGTAACATTGGTCTGATCTCACGGCTCATTCGCTAATTAACAGACCGTCCTGGTGGAGATAAATGGCTCAATGGTCACTTCAGAGAGCTAAATAAATCAACTCGTGAAGTAATCGATCCAAACAGAGACTGGCTGACATGAACTGACCACTAGCTAGCTGGCCACTGGCTTAGCATACTAGCCTGCTAGCTAGCTAGTTCAGTTCACAGTTAGCATCAGCGTTTACTCACCTCGCCTCGCTCTGACCAGCGCGGGTCGTACGTGATTCTGCCCTTCGGAGAGTTCTTCAACGCCTGTAACGTTTCCCATCGCAGGTTTTCAGCGGGCATCGCCGCAGAATGCTAAACAAAATGCAGAACCACAAAGTACTGCTAGCTTCGGGCTAGGTTTTGAATCGCCGCCGGATATGGTCACAAAAATTACCGTCCGACGAGAAACAGCCCGCCGCGTGTCGGCACGAGGATTCCGTACCTTTGAAAACCCAATGAATGACACTACGTAAGTACTGTAATGGTACAATGCTTATTTGTATATTGGTAGCATTTCAGAAGCGGTTCCTCAATCAGAAATACCATCATTTAAACAAATACTCAATTGACAAAAACGTCAAATGTGAGTAATAGACCCACCGTAATGGATCTTATAGTTTAACGTGGCTGCAGCGAAGCAACGGACCTTCCGACAACCACAATTTAACACGTTGTATCAAATAGATACCCAGTTAAAGAACTGTGATTTATAAGAAATCAGAAATGAATTTGTTACGTTTCTATATGTATCAGAATTAAGTTCTTAGTGGGGTTTGGCATAAGTAGGACACGTCTTTTATTTAGTTAGAATTTCAGATGTAATCATGAAAAATGGGAAACGGCTATTAAATATTATTTAAGTGAAGTCAAGTTATAGGTGTTTACCATAACGACATTTATACATTCTGTTTTTATTTGACATGACAGGTGGACGTTAGGTGGCCACCCGTCCCCTAAAATACGGGATCGTCCCGTATTTGAGAATAAAATAACGCGTCCCGTTTTGAATCTATTCGGGAATCGGGTTCGTTCCGTATCTTGCGAGCTGTCGTCAACGCAGCGCCCTATTCGGCCCCGTATTGGGCAATACTCACCGGCGCCGTTGGTTTGATTGGTCGTGAAACTGAAATAAACCAATCAGAGTCAGAGGAGGGCGGGACTCTTGACGGGGTGTGGATTTGAAAGAAGGGCGGAGGAAGCTCTGGAAACCCTAGATGGAGGCTTCGAGTATCAATGCCATCAGAATCAAGGGATTATTTATAAATCCTTATCAATAAATTTCAGGCGACTATAATGTGAGCATTTTCATTTTAAAACGTCCTTTATTAATTTCATAAATGATATAAAACTCTCCAGTGAAAAATAACAGTGAATGCGGGTTATTTGGGTTATTTGGGTCTGCTGCCTTGCTAATGAAAGAAGGCTCCTCAGCTCGCGGTCAAAGAGTCACCAAACACGTTTCCATACGAGGTTTTGAGGAAAGTGACGTAGTTCTGCAGACTGCGGTTGGTGGAGTCCGACTGCTCCAGCCTGTCCTTCATGTTCTGCAGCTGACTCTGGAACCGACGCTCCATCTGGAGGGAAACAATAGGTGAGACACCACCGGTTGGTATGTTTGTATCCCCCCCGTCGGATGTCACGGCGTACCTCCGCCTTGCTCCGCTGCAGGTGACTCTGCTCGGTTCTGGCCCGGCTCAGCTGGCTCTGCAGCTCCAAGGCTTTGGACTGAGACGCTCTCTCTTTGGCCAAAACCCTCTGCACGCCGTCGTCCACCTGCAGGACGGAAGTCAACCGTCTGAGCAACTGAATCCTAACCCACTTTGAGCCACACCTCTGGTGTAGAAGTTGAAATAAAAGCATATTTGTTTGAGAAATCCCTCTCACATTTACTGCTTCACACAACATCAGCTCACAGGGGAATTAGATCAGATTATTGCAGTGGATCAAAAGACACAAACCTCCAGTATCCGAATGTTTACTTCCACAGATCTCTCACTATTTTTAGGCTTTCGCTTGCTGTGAAATCGATGAAAGCGGGGCGCTGAACGAGCGACTGGTCGGGACCATAACGGGGGGACAAGAGACCAAACTGACTCATCTAACTGGACGAGTGTCCTCCTGATTTGAGAGGCGGAGGGAGCGGACCTGTCTCTGTGCGTCCTCCACAGCTTGCTGCAGCTGTCTGGACACAGCGCTGCACTCGCGCGTCTTCTCCTCCAGCTGCTGCCGCACGCTGCGGACGGCCGCCTCCTTGGACGGGAGAGCCCGGGACATCTCTTGGTTTTCAAGGCGCATGTCCTCCAAACGCCTGCAACAGACGTCGGCCGTCTACGAGTTTACAAAGTGAGTCACAACGACGACAACGGGAAGCAGAGACACGGCCGCAGCTGAGAGATGACGAAACCAGGACTACAAACAGAATACAAAGCAACTCATGCCTACGAAAACCACCATGAAGAGACAGAAAGCGATCCCAAGGAGACACCGTGCCACAGAAGGAGACGTGCTCCGTCCTCGGTCTCCCGTCGCCTCCTGCAGTCCTCACCTCTCTGAGTTGTGTATCTTCTCCTTGAGAACGTTGTTCTCCTCCTGCAGCAGCAGGTTCCTCTGCTGCAGCGTCTCCAGCTGCGCTCCCTGCTGCTCCACCTGTGGAGGAACATGGAGGAGTCTCCATCAGTCCCAAGACGGAGAGACACGTGGAGCAGCAGGAGAGGTTTCCCCTTTGAGAAGCTCCGTGACTGCAGACTAAGACCTCTGCGATGGTTTCAGAGCCTCCAGGCTGAAGGTCAGGCACCTTGCGCGTGACCTCGGCGAGGGCCGAGTCGTGCTCCTCGCTCCTCCTCCGGTGGGCGTCGGCCTCCTGCTCGGCGCCCCGGAGCTGCTGCTCCGCCCTCCTCAGCCGGTCGGGCAGCGCCTCCAGCTCCCCGAGGCGACCCAGCAGCTCCCGCTTCACCCGCTCCGCCTCCACCTCCCGGCTGGCCTGCGCCTCCCGCGCCTCCTCCTGCGTGGCCTCCAGCTGCAGGCGGTTCTCCTCCGACTCCAGGCGGACCTGCTGCACCTGAGCAGAGAGGTATATATAAATACACAATCCTGAAGTAAAATCATTCAAACGTTCTATTGTTAAATCTGATGCGTCTGGATCAATATCACTGCTGCATCGTACGTCATGTTCTACATATTTCTATATCTATATTTGTACCTTCTTCTTGTATTTCTCCACCAGGTTTTCGAGCTTTCTGATGGAGGATTTGAGCAGTCGGGCTTCAGACCGCAGATCGCGGAGCTTCTCCTCGGAGGCCGTCAGCTGAGCCTGAACATGACGCATGATTAGTACCATGACACGTTCCCTTCAGCCGCCACATAGGAGGACACGAGAAGGAGGACAAAATGACCTCCATACGCCAAGCTGTCACAACGCTGAGAACTCGGGCAGATATATTTCTAACATGCAGGTTTATATACATGTGTGTATTTTATCAAAGGTACCCGGAGTCGTCGGTTGTCCATCTTGGTGGAGGCGTGTTCAGCGCTGAGGCGATGGAGGGACGAGCTGAGCTCCTCCCTCTCCGCCCGACTCCTCTCCTCCGCCGAGTGGAGCTCAGAGTTCAGCTCCGTCAGCTGGCTGTTGGGTGGAGGCAGCTACGTAAAGCTCGAGTTCCACTGCCTCCATTCAGAACTCACTTCACTGTACGGCCACACCGCTCATACACTTTGTTATTATATGACCATCTGGCTTCAACCAGATCAAATGTGAAATATGTAGGAAAATAAAAGGTAAAAGTATTTACTCGTAACTTGATAATTAAATTATGATTATTTTAAAATAAATAATTGTATCACGTTTTTTCTCTTCAATTGATAACACAGTGGTGGTATTTTTTTGGAGCCATATTAAATTATTTTTCATACAAATATGTTCTAAAAGTAATAATTATAATAATTATAAAAAAAATTAAAAATGTTTTTAAAAACCATTAAAGTATTTTCTCTTGCTTATATAATAAACTACTACGGAGGCAACATTATATTACTTTTTTTATATTTACAGAAATCTAAATTCCATCACAATGGAAGTGCTTTTTGGGTCTTTCGCGTGACGTAGTCGTCTCACACACACACACTCACAGCTTGAGAGCGGAGACGTCCTCGTCCAGCTGCCCTTTAGCCGCCTCCTCCTTGGCGTGGCGGCGGCACCAGTCGCTGGACGCACACAGAGCCTGAGCCAGCTGGGACTCCTCCATCAAACACACAAGAGGTCTCCTTATTACCCACAAACACGGTGCCTCATCCTGCTGACTCCACTGAGTCCGACTGTCTGTGCTGTAGAAGAACCCCCCTCATATGAAAGCGTCTTCAGTTATTTCTTCTCACGTGGAAGAAGACGCCCACGATGGGGACCTACTTCCAGACACTGACCTTCTCCTGCAGTTTTGCCGCGAGCTGCCCGACGGACTCTTCCGCCCTCTCGGCCCGCTGGGTCAGCAGGGTCAGCGCCTCCCGGTCCTCACGGCCCCGCCCTTCCTCCCGGGGCCCCTCCTCCTCCTCCTCCCTGCGCTGCCTCAGCGTGTGCAGCTCCTCCTGCAGAGTGTGCAGCTCCTCCTGCTGCTGCTCGTGGCGCCGCTGCATCGCCTGCTCCACACGCACGTTCATCCATCACACCTCTTATCATGCAAACATTCAACATTTGGATCTATCAAATTATTATTATTATTAGTATCTATCGTGTGAAACTTAATTGTTGCACAAAACTGCAGCACTTTGATTTAAATTTATTTTTGTAATATTTTTCTTGTAAACCGTCACTATTTTATTCATGTTGCCTTCATCATTTCTTCCCTTTATACCATTGTGCCATTGTTATGCGTCCCCACACTGGATGCCGTTTCTGATCACCGAGTAGGACAGTAGGACAGGAGGACACATCTGACCCACCTGAATCTGAGCGGCCAGCCGGAGCGTCTCCGCTTCCCTTCGGTTCAGCTCGGACTCCAGGTGGCAGCGGGTCGTCTGCAGGAGCCTCGAGAACTCCCCCGTCGTCTGCACGTTGTGCTGCCGCAGGAAGAGAAGCAGGAGGTGAGGGGGGGGTCGGGGGGGGGGGTGTTGGCCGGTTCCCTTTAGGGACACCGGATCCATACGAAGAGATGTTCAAGAGGAAGATGTGCTGTTTTAGTGAAACCTTTTCAAAGTCCAAGTGCACGGCGAGCTGAGAGGCCTCCCTCTCCTTGTTGGTGAGTTGCGCCGAGAGTCTCTGGAAGGGAAGAAGAGAGAGGAGGAGCGTCTCGCCGGACGTCTGGTACGTCTCACGCCGCCGGGGGAAAGCTACTCACGATGTTCTCTGCTTCGCAGTCGCTCAGCCTCTGCCTCAGGGCGTCTTTGTGTTCGGCCCGCGCCAGGGACTCCCTCTGGGGATGGGAGCAAACGGGAAGTGACAGACACGAGGCATTTGGACCCCTCTGGATGAGCTTCCTCCGCCTCCCGTACCTCGCTGCCGCTGCGCTCCCTGAGGAGCCCCCGCAGGCTGCGGTTTGTGTGGTCGAACATCTCCATCTTCTCCATCAGAAGCTCGCGCTGGCGCCTCAGTGAGGCCGGCTCCGCCGTAGACGGGCGCTCGTTCTGAACAGAAAGGATTAACGCAAAAACATCCGCGGGCAAAAGAAGCCGCCCCCCCAATCGACCCACACGCACCCCGGGGAGGCCGTCCATGGCTTCCTTCAGGGCCGTCAGCTGATTGGCTACGGCCACGCCGTCGATCTCTGCTTCTACCAGAGCCCTCAGGAGCACGTCCGTCCCTCGGGGGCGAGCGCCAGAATCCGGCCTGTGGGCGGAGACGCCGGGGGGCACGATAAACAACGCGATAACATATGTTAAGATGAGCTGAGCTAGAGGGAGATAAGGTGCGTTAAGATAAGCTGAGCTTAATT
This sequence comes from Gasterosteus aculeatus, assembly GCF_964276395.1. NCBI lineage: Eukaryota > Metazoa > Chordata > Actinopteri > Perciformes > Gasterosteidae > Gasterosteus > Gasterosteus aculeatus. The sequence continues at coordinate 22,101,167 of NC_135701.1, read as the reverse complement.
AAGCAAAATCCAAGCAAGCAAAATGAGGTAACTTAAGCTAAGCTGAGATACGTTAACATGAAATAAGTCTTATAATAAGTTATGATACGTTAGTTTGTAACACTAAGCTGGGTAAGTTAACATAAGATGAGATAAGATAAATTAGGACTATTTTCTATCTCTAGTGGGAATATTCACGGGATGAAGCAGAAGACATAAAGGTTGACAGATAAGATAGATAAATAATAAGACATCAAGAGGTACATTACTATGATTATTATGTATGTATACTAAGTGTTGTTGGTTGTTATATTGATGTAGCTACATGGCTACTTAAGCTTCTAAAGTCTAGAAAATAAAAACATGACTTTAGAGTGTGTTTATTGTAAGAGTCTTACTTCTTTAAATGACGCATGCTCTCTTGCTCCCTGAGGAGGAAGCTGAGGTTCTTGGTCACTGCAGCGAGCTCTTCCTCCTCTTCCTCCTCATCGTCACGCTGACCTCCGCCTCCTGACCGACGCTCTGCGCTGCTTCTCTGATCATCAGACGCAAGCAAACACAGCTCAGGCCACAACGCCTCAACCATCGACTGCCATTACCAGCAACACATTTTACATGATGTGATTCTGCTCCACTTGGAAGCCTGGCAGTGGGACGTGAGGCCTGTGAGCAGACCTGAGGCTGGAACGAGCCCACGGCTCCTCTGCAGGACGGCCTTCCTGGAGGGATCCACGGGGCGCGCGCCTTCGGCCTCCCCTCGTCTCCCCTCGCCTGGCCCCCTTTGGTCCGATGCTGCATCACAAAGGCGAAAACACAAAAAATACATTATTTAGTTTATCTATTTTTTTTTATTTAAAAAGAAAAACGTGGGAAAGGGTGGGAAAATGTTACAACGTACTAGAAATAAATCATCTTTGTACCTGAGTGCAATTTGGAGTAACGTATTTCCACTTTCTGCACATAAACAGTTTACAGCACTACTATTAATAACAAGAATAATAAACATATTAACGTTAAAGTAATTATACATCCAACTGTATATTTCTCTGGGGGTCCACAATCTATCCAGAAGTATATAAAGTAATAGAACTTAAAGTTAAACCTTTCATCACTTTCAGGACATTGTTGTCAAGTAACTCCACATTCTGATACTTCAAGTATCTTTCGTTGACTTTTGTACTTCAGCTCGAGTACTTGACCGAGTATTTGTACATTGAGGTATTTCTTACTTCTTCAACCACAGTGATGTCCGCACATATGATGTAGCAGCAGATGAAGTGCCGTCGCTCGTTTGACAGGGCGCACTAACCTGGCGGCTCCCGCTGGGACTCCTCATGTGCACGTGCACGGGTGTGGTCTCCGGCACGTGCACGTGAACCGGCCGCGGCGGAGGAGAATCCCGGGTTTTCATATCTCAACATTCAGGACCCACCACGACCCGAGCAGCTCCGGCGAGTCCGCTGCTGCCGCGCTGCCGGTCGCCTCAATCTCGGCGTTTGTCTTTGGAGCGGACGCGCGTTTCGGTCCAGGAACGACGACTCTGATTGGCTCCGTCGCAATATCTCGTTCCGTGATTGGCGGGGGTGAGTTTGAACGGCGTTGCCCGTGGTAACTACTAAAAGCGCGTTTAAACGCGCTTATTAATCCAGCTCATCACGAACAACTTTTATACAATATCTAGCTAAATACTTTATTTTATTTTTCCCTCTCGTTCGTACTCTAGAATCACCATAAAGCCTGTTTGTAACGTTAACCCAAAATGGAGGACAATGCGGCTACGATATGACGCTCAACACGTTCTGAACAGCATGAATTTGACTAATGTAAACTGAAACGTATTAGTCTATTAGAGTAAATAACAATTTCTACGCTTTGTAGTGTAGGGGAATTCGTGCAGTTAAGGGTTTTAAAATGTACTAGGAAATGATTGAGATGACCATTTCCGGTCAAAGAAACGGGCGCTTCCGGCCGTTGGTTAGCATAAGGAGCGCGCTAACGCTAACTGCCATGCCACCAACCGTCTTACGGTCACTAAACACCAACCAGTATGGACTATACGATTTATCGCTGGTCAGCCGTGTTAACATCAGGTGATGAATCTGGTGTACTTTTTAAATAGTATTTAAACTTAACGTTAATTAAAAAAAAAAAACAAGCTAGATAGGCGCATAAAAGCTAACGTGTTTAGCCTTTCTCATGCACGAGCGGGCAACAATGACGCGCCAGTGGTCGCGTGGGAGCAATAGAGCGGCAGCTACCGGGATCCTGGGCCGGAAGTCATCTCCTTGTTCCCGAGCCGGGCCGCAACGGCACCTGCCTACGGGGAACCGCGCCTCCTGGTTCCAGGTGTGACGCTCACCCTGGTGCGTAATGGTGCACAAAACGCATTCAACACACGACGCGTTTCATTAATGGGAGAAGTTTACATGGAATCGAGTCAGGCGTCACTTAAAACCACCAAATTAAAAAATGTAAAATATAGAACATATGCATGCAAACGAATCTATGCATCCACTTTGAAAACTCCCACACATGTTAATACAGTTTATTGTAACAAAGAAAGTTTTACACCTCAGATTTAAAACCGCCCCCCCCAAGCCCTGCAAAAAAGGAAGGTGATTAAATGCAACTTCTCTGAAGACAACAGGTATTTTATTTAACCTATGAAGCAGTAGGGGCCAAAATTTACAAGCTTGTTTTTTTTCCATTTTGTACTTTATTAAAAATGTCATTTCAAATCTCATGGATATCTGTAAAACAATACAATGAAAAAAAAAAAAAGTCCCATAGAAATGGTGTCAAAATAACCACTCACCAAAAAACCAACATACTCCTGCCCCCCCTAACCCTAAACATTAGTCCAAGTCCAAAAGGAATGAGCGGGTACTTGTTAACCACAAAAGGGGAAAAAAACAAAGACTTTTAAGGGATCAATGTCCCAAATGAGAAAATGAAACAGCAGACAAAGAAATTGAGGTTAACTAGCGCTGGGTCACTACAGCATGGCTTCAAGTCATTTTACCAAAACCTTTTAACAGGAGGAGATCTGTGTGAATAGTCTTCAAATTCTACTCAGACTGCAGTGCTGATTCTATTTTTATACTTTTTTTTTAATAATTATTGAGATGAGTTTGGGGATGGTACTCAGGATTCAGGGCAAAGTGCCGTTGGCCTCGGATGAGTCTAAAGAACATAACATGGCACCAACGAGGTGAAGAGGCTTCAGAATGGAAAATGAAGCACACAGATTTATATAAAAAAAAGTAATAAAAAAAAAAGTAAAACCTTTGCTCCCGAACATGAGTGGAAAAAACAAACGGGAAGTAGAAGGTTTAGGGTCTGAGCAGATGATATTATTTTAGTCGTCTTCTCCCTCGTCATCCTGAAAGAAAAAAAGAAAAATTAAAAAAAAAAAAAAAAAAAAAAAATCAGAATCGATGAAGACGAGCTTCTCTCAGCAACAACTGTTTAACCGAAGTCACTTTACCTCTCCATCTTCCCCGTCGTCCTCTTCATCCTCCTCTCCGTCTTCATCACCCTCCTCGTCTATGTCCTCCAGACCTTCCTCGTCCTCATCATCGTCCTCGCCTTCACCCTCCTCGTCGTCCATATCAGGAACCTAGAGATTAGTCGCCTTTTAGCACTTTGTCTTTCAAACGTAACGCAAGTTTCCTGGCCCGACGGATGGAGTACATTTGGGGAAAATGTGCACGCATGAAGCGAAAAAGAGGCTTGCCAATTGCAGAAAGACACGTAAGAAATGCGTCATTGGCCGGTGAACATACCAGGTAGTACTGCAGGGGGTTGGGCCAGATGTCGTCCTTGATCACCTCCCCGAGCTCGTCAGCGCCGGCGTCGGCGTGATCAGTGAACCAAGTGAAGAAGCTCTCCGGCTCTTCGTGTTGCCTCTTCCTTCCCGCTTTGTTCTGTGTCTGGCTGGAGCGTTTGGTCAGGTCCTACAAGAGAGAACGATTAACATGTCAAGATCCAACTTTCAATACGATTTAGTTTACAGCACTCGGAGAGCTACACATACCTTTCCCGATTTCCATTTGATTTCTGTCGACTTTGAAGACGGGTCTCCGCTCTCGTTCAAATGGAACTCTTTGGAAAGTAGTTTGTTTTCAAAGTACGGATTTTCATCGAAATACTAGAAGGAAGGAAGGAAATCAATACAAGACAGAGCACCTCCATGTTGTACGTACGCGGGCATCTTTACAATACTTACAAAATCTATTCTGTAGCCCGACTTGATGTCTTCAAACTCGGTCACCTCCACTCGGCTCAAGTAATGAAGCGCTTCCTCATCTTCCTCTCCCAGTAGAGCAGATACTGAGGGGTGGAAATATTACAGACGTTAGTGAGTCGTTTTCTGGGCTGTGGGAGAAAGACTTGAGTACACAGGGAGAACATGCCGACTCCACACAGGAAAGTGTCTAAACCCAGAACCTTACTGCTGTGAGAAACAGCGCTAACCACACCATCGTCCAAATTAATTAAACTTTTGTTAGAGCAAGGCAATAAAAAGTGTGTTGAATTGCTCACCTTGTGGATGGTTGACAAACGTGGTGACCCAGAAGTTTGGGATTTTGGCGATCAGTTCTGACCTCTTCTGAAAGAATGGCTGACGGAGTTTGTTGTATTTCTGTTCTACTTTGAGGATCTCCTCACTGGCTTGCTCATTCAACCTAAAAAGATAAAAAAAAATAGAAAGCAAAGTCATTTACGGAATATATGTATGCATATTAAACAGGGCTGTGATTGTGTAGATTTTCATGGCCAACTTTTGATGGAAAATCAGCAATTCATAAACTACTTTTTACCTGTCAATTTCATTTTGAACTTCATCGATGTGTTCAATAGCTTCTTGCTGCTCTTTCTCTGTGGGGAAAAAAATATATGGAAGAGTTATTTTTAATCATGTGCAACTTCAAAGTCCGGACCGATTGAAAAAAAGTCATGGATTTTATTAATAAAAAATGCGCATTAATTCGTGCACGCATGCAAAACGACGCGTGTTTAACTCGACGGATCTCTCATTGTTGCTTTTTAGTTAAATGCGCTCCCACCATCACTACGGCGCTGCTCGCGTGTGTTTACTACATTTAGTCCCGCGGGCGAGTTACGGCATCTCAGGTGAGCTTTAAGGTAACGCGCGCGGCCAATGGCTGCAGCGCGTTTCCTGCCGGCTGCCTCCGACGAGGCCGCGTGGTTTAAATGTGGGACGCGGACACAACGGGGGGGACGAGCAGGACGTTAACGGAGCCTCTTCCGCCGCCAAACCGCCGCTCGAGCCGCCAATGACGGCACGGCTGCTCCCACCGAAGGGCCGGCGGATTTAAATGCGTATCGACCAGAAACAAAACAGCCAACGTCGTGGGCTAGCGTTAGGTAACGCTACAACAACAACATTAGCGGCTAACGGCTAGCGGCTCTGAATGAAAGGGCGAAATTCCCCGAATAACAAAAGCCGCGATGGCAACGAAAATAAGAGCGGCGAATTAAATGCAATTTTAGAACGATACGCAGAGCGAAAAGCCCCCCGCGTCGCGCACGGCCAGTAGGTCGGCGGCCAACGACACAAGCGGCCACGCTGAGGATGCTAAGCTAACATGGCCGCTCAGCACCGGGGGTCTGAGCCGAACAACAGCTAGCATGCTAACCAACGCGTTAGCCGGGGTCAGCTAGCCGCCGCTGTCGACGGCCGTTGCGCTCCGCCACAAAGCGGCCGCTAATAATACACGCGTAATAGCGCCCGACGCAACATCGCGGCAACGCAAACGATGATAGAAGAAGAACGTGAAAATGGCGGTGAACAGGAGGCCGCCATTCCCCCCCCACCACCACCACCACCACCACCACCCCCTGCTTACCGGAGGTTTCGTCCGCTCCGTCATGGTTCGAGTTCAGCTCCTTTTTACTCACTTTCGCCGCCGAGGCCGACATGTTTGACTAACAGACGCTCCCGACTGAAAATAACGCGCGGCCGTGAAATCTTTCGGGTTTCTCCCCGAAAAACACAGGAAGAATTTTCGGGCGCAAAGTTCCCAGCGTGCAGAAAGCCAACAACGTGCTGCCTCTCACACGCGCGCACACACAATGTAGCTGCCGACGCGCGCTCCTTTCGTTATGAGCGCGCCTCGGCGAACGGAGGCGGGGTCGCGCTCGTGATGAAAGGAGCGCGCCTCGCCGTACGGAGGCGGGGGCGCGCTGCGCCTCTCAAAGTGGGCTTATTTGTCCATCACGCCTCTTTTTCCCCGCGTAAAACACGCACCTCGCGTGCACTAAAGCGCCGCGTGACCACATTAGTTTATTTAATTGGCGGGTTCAGTATTATTGTTTGTGCAGAATATCTTCGCACTTAAATAAAACCCGCAGGAGGAACCTCATTCTGCAGCGCAGTGCACATTAACCCGCTTAGTCTCGGGATGTCCCGGGTTTAAAGTGTTTTGATATTAAACAGCACATTTATATTTGAGGTCGTGTCCAGAAGATTGCATATTAATTTATTGTGTGTGTGTTTATATTATAGTTTTACATCTGCACTTCTCTAGTACATTGAGGTACTTTTCATTTATTTATTTTTTGCTACTTCAAACTATACTTCACAACATGTCAGAGAGGATTACCATTTACCTTTACTCAATTATTACTATTACTTTTACTCTATTGTCCAATGCGCTTATTGAAACATATTATTAATCTGCAGGCAGCTTGATTTGAGTCAAGGGAATAATGTTCAAAACGAAATATAACTTTAGAGATAAGATGAAACTGCCTTCACCCCAATGGATCTTTCTGTGCAGATTTAGCAGTACAAAAATGTGCAAATGAATAAAATACACACAAATAATATGACCAAAAAGGTTTTTAAAAATCAATACAATAAAACAGAAATGTAAATTTACTCCAAAATAATTTCGTGTTGAATTAAGCTTTGAAAAGTATTGTGATGGAGTTCATCCTAAAATTACAGTAGAATAGCAAATAACAATATAATTATAAATATATACAAACAATAGAACAAATGAACCATAATATAACATAATTTTATGTAATGTATAACAAGTGATACTAACATCTAAAGTGATTAAAATGGCATCATGATCCCATTAATCTGACATCAATTATTTTGTTTAATATTGTACTTGTATGTATATAATGTAATAATACAATCTGAGTATAAGTATGTCTGTGAACCCCCGCCCCCCCCGTCCCACCCCCTTAGTCACACGGAGAACGACCTCCCACTAAACGCTGCATGCGGGCCGGTGTCTTCCTCGTCCCGAAAAAAAGAGCAGCAGCTTTGTGTTTGTCTTTTTCAGGAAGCATGTGGCCATCCAGCGGCCAATACTGAGCCCCCCCCCAACCCCCCAACCCCCATCCTGCAGAGAGAAACCCTCTCTACTCTAGAGGAGAGAGAGAGAGAGGGAGGGAGAGGGGGGGGGGGGATTCGGTTACAGAGTAGAGGAGGACGAGGATGCAGTGGGAAGGAGATGCTGCAGAGGAGGCTGAAAACACGCCGGAGGACAGAGTGTGAGATCCAGGACTCAAGATGTAGGAGCTGCATCGTCGTCATCATCAGAGAGACACTCAGCCGCGGTGGTGGGGGGGGGGGTGGTGATCGCACCGTAACATCAGGGAGGACTTTGTGTGTTTATAGGATACAGTGAAGGTGGAGAGGTGAAACCCTGAGAAGTCCCCCCCTTCCCTCCACCTCTACGGGAGGATGAAGAACTAGCCCCCCGTGTTCAGCGTCGCTGTGAGGTCAGTGAAGTGCAGAGTCACCCCGACGCGGCTCCGCTGCCTTGTTTGTTTGTGTCTTTAGCGTCCGATCCGGGGATCGGCGCCGCGTGTTGTTGCCACTTGTTATGATAAATCAATCAGTGCCCCCCCCACCCCCGCGATGCTCGCTTGCTCCCCCGTCCCGGCTGACTCCACTCAGAGTGTGCGGAGTGAAAGTGGGGGCTTTGTCGTTATCCAGGATCAGATGTTGTCCACGGCTCAGCAGATGCTGCAGGAGAGCCGCTCAAAGATCGAGCTGATCCGCCTGCAGATCATCAGAGTCACCCAGGCGGGCGGGGGGGGCGGTGGAGGAAGCCCCGACACCCATGGAGGTCAGCGTTCAGGACCCCCCCCCTGAGGGGTTTTTATTACTCAATATGTCAGAATCTGTCTAGTTGTTGAGGTTTAATGTGAAATTAAGCGGTGATGCCGTCTTGTTTCGGCAAGTGAACCTGCAGCAGCATGACGTCATCCTCACGACTCACAACAGATCTCACAGAGAGAAGATCAAACTAACAAAATGCACAACTAAATGTAGAATCACAATCCCACGCATCACCTTTCTAACCCAGATAGATATTAAATTAGTATCGCTTTAAACAGAACTCGCATGAGGTTTGAATACCTTCAAGCAAAAAAGGAGTCGATTTAAAAATATGAAAAATGAGATGATAGATTAGAAAAAGTGAATTGCAGATTCCCTTCACTTACAATGATGAAATTAATTCAATATTTAAAACTAGACAGACGATGATAAAAGCAGAGACTTAATATCATCAAACGGCTCGTCTCCTCATTCAGCTGGAGGGATTTTCCTCCGACTCACTTTGATCCTTTTAGAGTTTCATTAACTTCAGATAAACTGAACAACGTTGTGCACATTGACTCTCTCCTCCTCCTCCACCTCCTCCTCTCTCCCCCTCTCTCCTCCTCCTCTCCTCCTCCTCTCTCCCCCTCTCTCCTCCTCTCTCCTCCTCCTCTCTCCCCCTCTCTCCTCCTCTCTCCTCCTCCTCCACCTCTCTCTCTCCTCCTCCTCCTCTCTCTCTCCTCTCCTCCTCCTCCTCCTCCTCTCCTCCTCTCTCCCCCTCTCTCCTCCTCTCTCCTCCTCCTCCACCTCTCTCTCTCCTCCTCCTCCTCCTCCTCTCTCTCTCCTCTCCTCCTCCTCCTCCTCCTCCTACTCCTCCTCTCCTCCTCTCTCCCCCTCTCTCCTCTCCTCTCTCCTCCTCTCCCCCTCTCCTCTCCTCTCTCCTCCTCTCTCCCCCTCTCTCCCCCTCTCTCCTCCTCCTCTCAGACGCTCCTCTGGACGCTCGCCTGATGGAGCTGCAGCGCTTGGTGCGGAGGGAGGAGGACGCCTTGTCTCTGGCCCGGGACGTGGTGAAGCAGCTGGAGGGGATCTCCTCTCTGGACCAGAAGGCCCTGGCCGAGGTCCAAAGACTTCTCCATACTTGTCACTGGACGGTGAAGGACACGGACCAGCCAGCGTTTCCTATTCAATAAAAGCCTGAATCAGACCCCCCCCCCCCCCCCCTCTGCCACCAGGCTCAGTCCCGGGTGCACGAGTCCTCCCAGAAGCTGGATCTTCTGCGGCTGTCTCTGGAGAGATGCACCGAGGAGAAGAACCAGGGGCCCGAGGAGGGACCCGAGGAGGGACCCGGGCGTCCCCTGTCCAGCTCGACGTCCACCGGGTCGCTCAAACCCGCCTACATGACCGGTGCGTCGCAACATGTGACATTTAACCAACTAAAATGTTCCTGCGTGGATAGAAATGTGTGTCTTTGTGGTCATTTAAGGTCTGTTTGTGGTCATTGTGAGTCTCCTGGTAATGTGTGCGATGGAGTTGTGTCTCTTTGTGGTAGTTTTGTGTCAGCTTGTAGCCATACTGTGTATATTGATCCTGCAGAGCACCGGTGCCTCTTTAAAATGAAGTGAAAAATGATGGCTGGAGATATTTTCCTTTTTGAAGAGGATCATTTAAATGTGAGGACTCCCCATACACGCGTGTGCGTGGTTTGACCGCGCGCTGACATCTGCCTGTGGATAATCACATGTAATCTGTCGCCTTTGATGATGCAACGGGGAGACAAATCCTCACGCTGAGGGACAACAGCGAGAAACCAGGACGTGAAGACGGGAGACTCGCTGAGGCCGACAAAGGAACGGTTCCGGTCAAACCGCTGTGCCCCCCCATGAGAGGGGACCCCATAAAGCCTAATTAAGCTTGAATAGAAATGAATTCTTTCATATAACTGATAAAAGGAGATATTTTTAAATATCCATGCAGCAAGTTCAAACATCTTCTTCATCATTGTTTCAGGAAGACTTGAAGTCCGACTTCTTGGATGTGAAGATTTACTGAAACCTTTGACCAGCTGGGAGCAGGAAAGCCCCCCGAGTCCCTCTGAGGAGAGTCCAGCAGCCCCCCGGGCCGAGGGACACTCCGGTACGTCGACCTCTTCCATTTTAAATATGTATAATACTTGATAATAATAATAATACTCAATGATAGTTGAGCTAGTTCTTCAAATGTTTCAATAATGTCAATCGTTGTCTAATGACACATGAGTGCATTAATAATGATTTACTTTTAATTATGTTGTTATATGTTATGTTAAATTGTTCTATGGAAACATCCCTGAAAGTTTTTAAAAAATTATATAGAAACCTATAAAAAAACATACCTTTATAAAGGGCTGAAATAATGAAATGTGATCATGAGATGTGATGTTGAGCTCGTGAACGGCAGATATCAGACCACTTTTATAGAGATTTCAATCCTCTCCTTTTTACATTACTTTACTCACTTGTATGACGTCACTTTGTTGTTTTGCTTATTGAAACTTTTTTTCCTCGTACTGGAACATGCGTGTTGTAAAGTATGAAATCCTTGTCTAAAGGTCAATCTAATATCAGCATTTTATTACATTATATCTTCAGCCAGTGATGTCGTGAGTCGACTTTTCTAAATGGCACGACATTTCCTCTCCAACAGAGAAGACGTATGATGAAGATTGCGAACGTGGTTTAAGTTTGCAGGTTGAAAGGAGGACGCTTTATTCATGGAGACAAACAAAGGTTTTATTCCAGTTTGCTTTGTTCAAAGAGACGTTTTTCCCAGCAGATGGTGGAGATCAAACCAGATTAAAAAGTAAAAGTCAGTATTTGATTTACATTCATCAGGTGGATCAGGTGGAGTTTTATTGGTTGGACTTACAAATATGTAAAGAGGAAAAGCAACTACAGAGACACAAAATGACTACAAAGAGACATAAAATGACTACAAAGAGACATAAAATAACTACAAAGAGACATAAAATGACTACAAAGAGACACAAAGTGACTACAAACAGACAAAATGACTACAAAGAGACATAAAATGACTACAAATAGACACAAAGTGACTACAAAGAGACAAAGTGACTACAAATAGACAAAATGACTACAAATAGACATAACATGACTACAAATAGACACAAAATGACGACAGAGAAAGAAAGAAAGAGAAACACAAAGAGACACAAAACATCTTTACATCTCACTTTCTGGAGTTGATCAGCCTCAGAAAGGCTTTGTGTGTCACAGCAGGGATGGGATGTCTTTTTCTATGTCCTCCTTCGTCCCATCAGAGGAGGTGGGTGCGGTGCTCCGGCTGGACGGCCGGGTGGTCGGTCGGACGCGCTGGGCTGCCGTCAGCAGGCTGACCTGGGATCAGACCTTCTGCATCCAGCTGGAGCGGGTGAGTCATTAAAGCAGAGCAGAAGAGATCTTAAACTTGTTTGTTGTTTTGGAAAATTTAATAAATAGTTTATTTGTCATTGGAACTTTTGTATAAACCATGAGGCCATGAAAATCACATTTTAGAGGTTTTTATCTGCAAAAAGTTGTTGGAGAAACTAAATACGTCGAACAAATGCTGAACAAAAGATGTGACGGAGTAGAAAAGTACCTGTCGTACTTTAACGCATTACACGGGACGTGCACCCATCGTTGGTGCTCTGGACAGGTGTGAAGATTGAAGGTCTCTGCTCTGCTTCGACACGTGAAGGGGCGCGGGCGCGTGCGCGTGCAGCAGCGCCTCTCACGAAGTGCGTGTCGTCCAGAAAGTCAGTCGCGCGCAACTTTTTCGGTTTGGCCTCTTGCCTCGCTGTAATTGGCCGGAGCTCGTTTGCCTTCTGACGTCACTTCCGGCCCCTTTTTCTACTTCGCGCCGTTCAATGATACTCGAGTGCGCGGAGGATAATCGATACATGTACATGCATGTGAGTTATAATCACGGCGGACGTCTCATTAAGGAGGACGCTGCCGAACAGAACCGTTCTGGTGACTCTTCTTCTGCTTTGTAATCGGGAGTATTGAGGCTGCGATGTCCGCCACTGTTCTTCTTCTTCTGTTAGTTTAATGGCGGGCCAGTGACGGTGCGCACTGCCCCCCCTGGACCGGAGGGTGTAGTGCAAGTGTGTGTATCAATTAACCTATTTAAGTCCCTATTTTCAGACACTATGTTCTTATTTTAAAATCAAGCTTTTGAGTTTACAGAATCATTACAAATGAATTATTTTGAGATTATACATTTTTATTTTTTGTTACTAGGTAACTTTATTGAGATGTGAAATACCTGCAGTTCACCTAATCTCATCATTTAATGTAGTGGTTACAAAAACAACTTGGAGACATCTAACAGCGATGCTCAATTAAATAAACAGAAAACAACAACTCTTACCGGTTTTTAATTGGTGTTCGTTGATTAGGCTCGGGAGCTGGAGGTCGCGCTGTTCTGGCGGCATCGGGGGGCCATGTGCGCGGTGAGGTCCCTGCGGCTGGAGGAGATGACGGACCACCTGGGCCCCAGCCGGGGGATCAGGCTGGAGCCCCAGGGCCTCGTCTACGCGGAGGTACCAGAGGGGGAAATGGTTACAAACGTTCTTCAAGGGAGAAATGTTTCATTTATTGTTTAATATCACCCTGTGGACCACCAGAAGCTATTGTGATAAATATATTTATTTATTATGTATTGATAATGTTTCACATGACGAAATACCCTAAATTGAGTTCGTGAAATTTTGTTTTCATCAAGATTAAGTATTAATGAAAAAGCCCGTTTTCACAAATATTTAACTTTGAACCTGACGAAATAGACTTAAAAGACAAACAATATACAGGTAAAAATTATAAACATGATAATTGAACTTATATATATGAGTAAAATGGTTTTGTTATAAAATATAACATATAGCATATTAATAACTTATGAATAAAAAAAGCTTGGTTTTGCCACGTTTAACTCTTCTTAAAGGGACAGTGTGCAGGATGTATGTGACACCTAGTGGTGAAGACGTAGAATGCAGCCAACCTGTGAGGGAGAACTATGGCTAAAGTCAGAAAAATACAACTTGTGCATCTGTGTATAAACACAACGTCCAAACTAAAACATAAATACTTTTTATCGTGGATTTCTCAGCTTCGATTCGTCGACGCCGTCGTAGAAAGGCAGCCGAAACTGAGACGTCAGCGATGCATCTTCACCAAGGAGAAAGGTAACGCGACAAACAAACACTTTGTGTCCGTGCTTCTGTTTCTCCATGTGTAACCCCAAACCTCCACCCCTCCTCCACCTCCCCCCCCCCAGGGAAGAACTTCCTCCGAGCGGCCCAGATGAACATGAACTTTGACACGTGGGGCCACCTGATGATGAGCGTCCTTCCTCGCTACGGCTCCTTCACCACCTTCAGCTCCTCCCTCTACGCCACCCCCGACCCGTCGGCCGACCACGAACAACGTCCCGCGGAGGCGGAGCCTGAACGCACCGCCCCAGTTCAAAGGTCAGAGACACTTGTTTTTTAACCACTAATGATTGTTTTAACCCTGAGGGAATCTGTTTATTATTTTCTCCATTAATTGATTTAGTTTATAACCATATTGGGAAATTATAACATTATTTCTAAAACATTAACATTATTACGTCTGCAACAATCACATTTTCTTCTCACAAGTGAAAAATCACATAAATCATTGGAAATAGTTTCAAAAAAAACTAATTGATTGTTTTGTTCTGTTCAGCTGCTCTCTTATAAACCGTTTTGCAGTTTATTTAATATAAAAAGATCTTATTTTTAGTTCTTCTGTATTAAAGTAACTAAAGCTGTCAGATAAATGTAGGGAAGTAAGACAGAAGAATGTTTCTGTCTGAAATGTGTAATGTAAGTACAAGTACCTAAAATGAGTAAAATTAAGTGTTCGCAAACATTTAATTCAATATGTATATTGATACGCCATTTTTTGTTTGCTTCTTTTTTCGTCTTCGTTCTCCAGCAGCGGAGCTCCAGAGACCCCAGTCGGGTTCCCTGAGGATCGCCCACCTCCTGAGGAGGACGACGCCCTCGACCTCCCCGCAGCGCGCCAAACATCGCCAACGTCCACCGCGCCCCAAATACTGGTACTGATTTAATGCTTTTATCCAGATAAATATATAATATACGACAGCACAGCTAAATGCTAATTAGTGTATTTCTGTTATTATTATAATCACACGGTTCAGCAGATGCGTGTTGTGGAGTAACAGTAAAATAGTTCCCCATAAGACGCAGCGGAGTAGAAGCATGCAGAAGCATAAATAGAGAAGCAGAAGATGTTTTTTGTGTTTTTCGCCTCCTGCTGCACAGTAAACTGTTTTAAACTTTGTCTCCATTCACAGTCGCCCATAAACGACACAGAAGGAAGCGAAGACCTGCCTGCATCTGCTCTAAAGTACACAACTACACATGTACACAGGTATTCATCTATTGTACTGTGAAAGTTAAAGAAGTAACGAGTGACGCTTCATTTATTCCCCCCCCACAAGGATGCAGAAGGAAGATTTCAAATACATCTCTGTGCTGGGCAGAGGCCACTTTGGGAAGGTAAGAAGTTCAGCGTGTTCTTTAATCTTCTTTAACGTCTTCTTGTCGTGTTTGTCGTCTTCAGCCGTTTGCTTTGCTTCCTGTTCAGGTGCTGCTGGCCGAGTTCAAGAAGACAGAAAAACTTTACGCCATCAAAGCCTTGAAGAAGAGAGACATCGTGACCCGCGATGAGGTGGACAGGTGAGCGGAGGGGACGAGACACAGTCCTTCAATTGACGCCTGCGTATAAGTATTACACAGTGTTCAGACAGTTAGTAACAGAACCCTAAATGCTTCACTGTGGACCTTTAGATTTGATTATTAGTCGACTTTTCAAACTGCATTGAACAGCATGAAAATCTATTGGATTCCTCATTCACGCTTTAAGCTGAAAGTGAAGCAGTATTTCCGGTCTGAAGCGGACTTTCCTTCTGCAGCCTGATGAGCGAGAAGAGGATCTTCGAGATGATCAACGCGTCCAGACACCCGTTCCTGGTGAGCCTGCACGGCTGCTTCCAGACCAGCGACCACGTCTGCTTCGTCATGGAGTACCTGCCCGGAGGAGACCTCATGATCCACATCCACAACCACGTCTTCAGCGAGGCCCAGACCCGGTGCGTCCTCGTTGGTCCACAGGCGTTTAACTGAAGTTCCGAATTTAAACGTCCTGTGAGGAACTTTTAACTGGCTGTTAAACGGTTTTGATTTAATACTGATGCTTCTAAAGGATCTTTATAAGTAAACCAGGAGAACCAGAACCAGGACTGAGAGGGTTTCTAAAGAGACCCTGTTGCTTGGAGACACTACCGCTTTAGTCCACAGGGGGCGACACAAGCCCACAAAATAAAAGCCCCTCGTAGAACAACTTTTAGTTACTAATTTGGAGCTAAATATTGTTCTCTTTTCTCCAGTTCATTTTTTAGACATTAGTCCATCTACATATTTTGATTATTTCTGCAAAAAAAATCAGATAATAAATTATAATGTTTTATTATAATTATATTAAGATGCCCAGCACTTTATAAAGTAATGAGCTAAAATTCATATCAAATAATCTAATATATAAGATAAGATTCTTAAATGGTCCATTGTGCATGATGATCACTTTTAATATTGTAACTTTTGTATACATGTATATTAAGTATATTTTAATGCAGCTAAACCTTTACATTGTAGTACTTTTTCACCAAGAATTGTAATTAAATTTTTCTTCTACAGAGTATTTAAATTATTTAAATACTTTGTATTGAACCTCTAAAATTAAGATGTATTGTTCATATCTTTCAAATTATGTTTTAATATTCAAGCTGGACTTTTCTTCTATTTGGTATTTATGTTTCTTGATGTTCGCAATGCTTGCATTTCTTTTTTTTATGTAATAAGACTAAAGTAAATCCCTTGAACCGTACATGAAAACACAGTGTGGTGATATAATGAAGACCAATAACAAGGTGAAAACCTGCTTGCAGGTTCTACTCGGCGTGTGTCCTGCTGGGTTTAGAGTTCCTCCACCTGAATAAAATCATCTATCGGTGAGTCGCAGCGTTCTGCAGAAGTCGCTGAGCTTCACCTCGGCGCTAAAATGTCTGTGTGTCTTTAGAGACCTGAAGCTGGACAACCTGCTGATGGATGCAGACGGATTCATAAAGATCACAGACTTTGGGCTTTGTAAAGAAGGTGCGTTCATTCAGCTTCTACTTCCTGTGTTGGGATTCGTTCTCTGTGGCTTTATGACACAATTCAACGATCGCGCTCATGTTATCACCCACTGAGCCTCACTCAGACCTCCTCCCGGGTCGACGCGCGATGACTCTCCTGGCACCCTTTCTGCAGGGATGGGTCACGGAGACCGGACCTCCACCTTCTGCGGCACTCCAGAGTTTCTGGCTCCCGAGGTCCTGACGGACGACGACTACACCCGAGCGGTGGACTGGTGGGGGATGGGGGTCCTCATCTTTGAGATGCTGATAGGAGAGGTTGTTGGCGACCCTCGGTGTTCCTTTCGCTTGAGTTGAGTCAGTCCGTTCCCTGACCCCCCCCCCCCCCTCGCCTCTCTTCTAGTCTCCGTTCCCCGGCGAGGACGAGGAGGAGGTGTTCGACAGCATCGTCAACGACGATGTGCAGTATCCCGGCTCTCTCCCCCCCGACGTCGTCTGCATCATCCAGAAAGTAAAAACCATCATGAAATAATGCTGACATTATTTGACATAGTTGTAACCGGCTTCAGTTGGAATATGAAATAAAACGTTTCCGTGTCGAATGTGTTTGACGTAATGACGTCATCATGGAGCTCAGTGGGCCTGTGATTACTGCTTTGACTCCTTCATTTCAACGTCACACATTTATTAACCTGCAGCTGTTGAAGAAGAATCCTCTGAAGAGACTCGGAGCCGGAGAGAGAGACGCCGCCGAGCTCAAAGGGGAGAAATTCTTTGAGGTCAATAACTTTATTCAGACTTTAAATAAATGTTTAACGTCCAAGCTCCGAGTAAAAGCATAGAAACGTTCTCATCGTCTCGCCTCCGCCCTGCAGAGCATCGACTGGGAGGCGCTGCTGGCCAAGAAGGTGACTCCGCCCTTCCTGCCGTCCATCAAGGAGTCTGTGGACGTCGGCAACTTCGACAGCGAGTTCACGCGCCTGCAGCCCGTCATGACGCCGCCCGCCAAGCCCTTCGTCCTCTCCGCCGAGCAGCAGGGGGCCTTCGCCGACTTTGACTTCTGCGCCGTGCACGGCTGAAG
Source organism: Gasterosteus aculeatus (assembly GCF_964276395.1). Lineage (NCBI taxonomy): Eukaryota > Metazoa > Chordata > Actinopteri > Perciformes > Gasterosteidae > Gasterosteus > Gasterosteus aculeatus. The sequence continues at coordinate 22,083,792 of NC_135701.1, read as the reverse complement.
GGGTTTGGGGGAGGGGGGGGGGGGGGGACCAGAGCGGGAAGAGAGGTTTCGTTTTGGAGAACCATATTTCAAGTATCCTTTAATCAGTTTATTTAATTCAGAACATTTACAAGTTTGGTATGTTGACGTATTAATTAATCAATCGGCATCTAATCGCCGACCAATTAAAGTCCCAGATCAAGAACCTAACTGCAACCAGGAGTGTGACACATTTAAACTTCTTTTGAACGTCACTCTATTATAACTTTTGGAGTCTATAGACTAAACGAAGGTTCTGAGTGTCATTAATCGTCCTGTGCAGAGAGTTAGATGAGTGATGCCGGTAAACACAAGGCTACTGGTTAGCTTAGCCAGTTAGCTAGCCCCCGCTAGCGGTTTCCCCCATTTCCAGACTTTATGCTAAGCTAAGCTACTGGACTGCCGACGGTAGGTCCATGTGTGAACAGACAAAGGAGATGCAACATTATCTCCTCACAAAGTCCCACTTTGTCAACGTATTCCATTAAAAACTAGAGCAGAACTAAAGCTGTGAGAACGCCGTGAATTCTAAAACTCAAACTACGAGCCTCACGAGGACTCATTTCTTCTAAGGCTGGTCTTGAAAGCATCACTTTGAGTACTTCCTGTTTGATCAGCGCTCTGCAGGCGATGCGTGAATGGTCCCACCGGTCAGCAGCCGATCGGCGAACAACCAAACCAGGCGGCGTCCCGAGCAGAAGGGATGTGCTCTCTGAGGAGAATGTAATCATGAGCTCTGGTCAGCGAGCTAAAGTCACTGACCGATTATCTACTGGATGGACTTTTAAAGTTAAAAACATAGTAAAACACGTGTTGAATGGACTTGTTCGAGCAGCCTGAGTGCCGCGGACGTTCAGCTTGCTTCGTGGCCTTTTGCTCATTCTACACTTGTTTTAAGATACGTGTCCTTAGGTACCGTTTGTGCTGCCGCCTCTATGCATCACTGTGACAGGCTCCGCCCACTGCCTTGACCACACCAAGCTAACGAGAAGCTAACCCGCTTCATGGGGACGAGCCTTGATTCTTAAAGTCTGATGTGATCAGTCGACACTCGGCCAGCTGCTCTCTGTGGACATGCATGAGATACATATATATATATATATATATACAAAAGAGAAGCCATAGAAAATCTAGCATAGCCATAATAGAGACAAATAGCTGTATTTTGTATTTAGCAAATCATATTCTGTTATACTAAAGCTTTATGATGTCAACACAAGAAGAAGAGGAAGATGATCAAGTATTTCCTTCCATTACGTTTTAAACTCATAATGGAAGGAGCATGGAGAGCACTTTAACAGAGCAACTTAACACCAAATCCACCTTGTAGAGTCATTTAATCATTCTATTAATCACCCCAGTCCACGGTTTATTGTTCACAGCAGTTCATTTTTTTAAGAGAAATATTGAGTAGATCTAAAAGAAATCTGTAACATCTTCTTGTATATACCCCGCCCACAAACTACAACGTCACGCCCCCAATGTACAATACAACGCCCCCAAAGTACAATGCAACGCCCCCAAAGTGCACTGCAACGCCCCCAAAGTGCAATGCAACGCCCGGCCAAGTGTTTACAACCTCCTGACCGACTGCCAAGGACTCTGGAGTCTGAGGTGAGATCCCACAGTGGCTGAGGCGCTCTGATCTGAGTGTGTGTGTTTTTGGTTTGGAGTCGTTGTAAAGTCATTTTCGCATAGACTTCTATGGGACCAGAGGAGTCGCCCCCTGCTGGTCACTACACAGAATGCAGCTTTACCACATGGCGCTTCATGAGGTCCTCGTCTGATCAAGAGCTCTGATTTGAGTTTTTTCAAGGTGTGTCATGGTGTTAAACTGCTCTTTAAAGAAATAGGCTGAAAGTAAAAGGTTAAAAAGTGAGCATTGTATTGTGCTGAAGTGTCCCTGAGCAAGGCACTGAACCCTCCACCTGTGTGGGTGGAGGCTTTATGAATAAAAGGGGCAGTGGGGATTTAGCTCCTGTAGCACTTTGAGTTTATGCTGCTGAATATTACATGTTATTTGTGTGTCAGTACTGTAATTATGTGTGTGAAGCATCCAGAGGAGGAACATCTGTACAGAAGAACAACGTGCATATCATCACTGTTTTAATGTCAATAAATACAAAGTGAAAAAACACAGTAAACAAAAGAGTTGTAAAATAATTGCTGAGAAGATTATTCTAAACATTTTTAAAAATGTATCACCGATCAAATTCAATAATACAAAAGACATAAAGGCCCTTAGTGTTATAATGTGGAGGTCACTGCTCTCACGAGGCAACAGAGGAGAAGGTGACTCACACCTGAGAGAGAAAGACGCAGCCGTTTTATCTTCTTATCTTAAATTCTTTCAACAAAACTGCCTGAAAATACAGTTTTTAAGATAAAATACATTTCTGTGTTTTAAATGTCACCTCATGGAAAAGGGTCTCCGGTTGCTGCTAACAGATACGCTAGGACGAGAGTTCAGCAGCTCAGATAGTTTGAAGTACATTTGAATGAGCTACTTCTCTGTGGTCGTTGTTCTACAACAGGAACTAGACCGAGTTCTGCCCGGTCCAATTACTGGTTCCCAATGCAACGACTTCAGCTCCTCATCAGCCAGTGAAATTAACAGCTGAGCTGATGTTGATTCTCTTAGATGACTAAATTAAATAGGCTATAATATGGATGTTGTGAACTGTTGTGATCTGCAAATACTACAGGGAGGAAATCACCAGCGGTTCAAGAAGTTCTCAGATCCGTTGAATAAATACTGTTGATCTTTTTTTAATCTTGGTCTTCTAACGGAATCAACTTGAAAAACAAAACAAAAAAAAACTTAATTTGGTGCCAGGCCCAAACAAAAGCCCCTCTGGTTCGTCCTCTGAGGACCACCAACGTCCTTCTAAACCTCTTTTCCTGTGGGATGAAGCGGCGTCGGGGTCCGGTATAATAAATCTGGTCTTCAGACGGAGTTGGGCACGCCGGCGTCCCGCGCTGCCGCCCCGCACGCGCAGAAGAAGTCCCACAGGTTGCAGAGCAGCCCGCGGTCAAACGGGCTGCGCTCGTCCGCGCGGTTCTTCAGGTAGGAGACGCGGTGGCGCGACACGAACTCCCAGGTGGTGCAGTTGACGGAGGCCAGGTAGAGGTGGACGCCCAGCAGAAGCAGCACCACCGCGGAGAAGACGCCGAGGACGGCCAGCGCCGCCAGCAGGAAGCAGTTAGCCCGGAGCCAGAGGTCCCAGGAGGCGCCGGGGGCGAGGCCCGAGCTGGAGGAGACATCTCATGATTACGAACAAGGATTAAGACGCCCTTCAGATGACTGTTGATAATCGTACACGTTGTCCTCCCCACGGGGCCTCTGAGCACTCGTTTGGACAGCCAGCTTCTTCTGGTTCATACACACAACAATAGATGACACAATGTCAGCACGTGACTCACAGGGCGACGCGCAGCGCCCACAGCAGCGCCAGCAGCTGCACCAGCAGGTACACGAGGAACCAGCGGTGGTTCCGCTCGCCCACGCAGTTCTCCATCCAGGGGCAGTGGTGGTCGAAGCGCCGCACGCAGCGCTGACACGTCTGACAGTGCTTCGCTCTCATTGGCTGCTGCTTGGAGGGGATCGGGGGAGGGCGAGGGAGGTCAAAGCAGAGTTAATGGATATATGCAATATATATTCTTTTGATTGAACTCAATTTTCCTTGTTGTCACATCTAGATGTCGCCAAAGATTATTACAACAAAGACGATTGAACGACCAACTTGTGTTAGATTTCAGACTTGTTGGCGGCCGGTTACCTGCAGCAGGCAGTATCCACAGCGCCGCGGCCGAGGGGTCGAGGACTGAGGAATCATGGACTCCTCCTCACCGGAAGCCTGAACGCAGCACAGAGCGCCGAGGGTCAGATACGCAGCGTGACCTTCGCGCGCTCCGCGCACGGCGCGCGTTGGAGCGAGTTACTAACAATCACATGAAGTCAATCGATGCAACAGCACGCTGCACGTTTGTAGGTCAGCTCCTCCCGCCGAGCTGCAACGTGACTTTAGAACGCGTGACACGAGAACAAGATGTGGCGTCGCTTTGACAGCAGCGCGCGGCTGAAAGCACAAAGAGGCTTTTTGGGGGGGGAGAAGCTCCAGCGTCTGAGGACTGGGACTCACCTGCTGAACAGCAACGGGGCGACAAACAGAACCACGCATCTCTAAACCGCCTTGGTTTGTGCAGTGAAGTTCTTCTCACCTTGGTGCTGTCGGAGAGAACGAAGCCAGGGTCCATCAAGGAAACGGCAAAGTAGAAGAGCACCGACAGCATGACCAGGAGGAAGAAGAGAACCGGCAGCAGCAGCTCTCCCCGCTCCTCACACCGCCGCAGATCTACACACACACACACACACACACACAGGTTATAACACTACAACCACCAAACACCAGGACAAGGAGCTGTCATATATAATCATATGCAAGGGTTTTATTCTGAAAAATGTAACAACAAATAATAAAGTAGTTTTGTTTCGTGCCAGTTTCTTTTCGGCTGTAGTTTGTAAAGCTGTAAAGATTCTATAATATGAAACCTTTGGTATGAATTAATTTACAGGACAGTTTCTACCGGTAAAACTGAAACAAGTTAACTACTAGTTAAGTAGTTTTAAGTTACAGTGAAATGAATGTATTTAGTTCAATTATTTACAGAAATGTATTCTAAGGAATTGGGAGTGCTTTTGCTTTAATCAAACTTAAATATTCTCACTTTGTTGAACCCTGAACACATCGGAGGAGACGCCTGAGCGTCGGTCACGTGACCTGCAGCCCCGGTACGTTACCGGTGACGAGGGGGACTCACCGGTGTCATGCAGGAACAGAATGAGGGTTATGACCCAGGTGAGCAGGGTGTGCGAGGCCCGAACCAGAAACCCGCTGCGAAACATGTTCTGAACCATTTTCAACGTCTTCCGTTAGCACCGTTGCTAACTAGCTAGCCTCGCTAGTGACATCACACCACAGCGGTGTTATGACGATAAAACCAATAACATAAAGACCAAATGCATTTTGGTTATGTTGGAAATATCAGTTGATATTTAAATGCTTATATTTAAGTCCCCGTGTAGAGTCACAAAGGCCTTTCTTCCGCCCTGATGGGGCGCTTCCTTGTTGTGCGACGGGAACCCGCGCAGCTCAAAAGAGGCGAATTGAAAAATCAAACCAGTAGTACGAAATGAAAAATGTTTGAATAATCATTAGAATCGTAAATTCTTGATTTACCTCTAAATAGTTAGGTTTGAAGTAGCATAGAAATACAAACAAAACAGTACAAATACCCCAAATGTGCAATTAATCTTAAATGCCTTTCAAGCTCCGACATTTAATGTCATATAACTGTTTACTACTCAGCATAATCCATTGTTTAACAAAAAAATGCTACAGCAATCAGAACATAATTCAAATGCAGCTAAATGTCAGTTATATCTTTACTTGAAAGTTGTCATAAACAAAAAACAGCGTCGAATGAGACACTTGAGTGGCGAGCGATGTTACTCGCTAGCAGATTATCACTAGATTTACGCAAAGAGAAGTCAAATGTATTTGTAAATGTTCATCCCATGAGATCTAGTATTGTGAAGGAACAGTTCATATATCCGCTCACTCATACACACACACACACACACACAATTCAGACCAAAAGGGACAGACACAGAATTACAAGAATTTGGATTTATTTGCATCAATATGGTCCATTAAAACAAGACTAAAACGTATTCTTTACAAAAGAATTAACTCTTAATACCTGATTGATCTGACATTCAAGCAGAAGCCCTTCCAGCGTCGATTAAAGTGCATCAAGTCGCCCATCGTTTTCCAAGTATAAATGTTGTGAACGGAAAAATGTGAATTGAAAACATTTACTCTGAAACCTGAGGTGAACATTAAGACACTTTTAACCGTAAGAGAAGAACACACATGCACAACAAATGATCCGTCCCTCAAAACAAAACCACAAGGACTCAAAGTACAAGTTCCAAACTCTCAACATCTCCCCACATGTCTTTTAGTGTTTCAACGCCAAACATCAATAAGGCCGTAACCTGGCGCCCCCCCCCGGATACAAGAACTGCATTGTTTTGAATCAAATCACACACATTTGGCTTTTCACAGTATTGAACCTCTTTGACAGTAAAAATAAATACAGAACAAATTGAAATAAATACTCAGAAATTCTGCCATCCATTCGATTGTTCGGGTCAACGGGGGAGGGAGGGGGGAGGGGGGGTGAGAGAAAGATCAAACTCTCATGTGCAAAATCCTCTCATGTAGAGACACAATAACTTCACAGGCGGACCTGTTTAATAAAACTTTGCGCAGGAGTTGCGCAACACGATTGATGGGGACGCATCTTAAAAAAACAAAAACAACAACAACTATTTCACATGATGAAATCTAAACTTTAGCCGTCGACAGAATCACACACGTGGTCCCCGATGAACAAGTCACTCACATCCTCTTTTTAAACAAACACCATAAATAGCAGCAGTCACGCTCAACCTGAGCTCGCAGAGATCAAACCCTCCACCTCGGCCTTTAAACGCAGTCTCGTGTTTCGTCAGCCGACATTCACAGAATGAGATCGCTGCACGGACCCCCAGGCGCCCTGGGATTCCCTTCCATGAGCCCTGGGAGGGAGGAGCTTTAGCGCGATGTCACGCCCAGCTGCTTCTTGAGGTGCTCGTACACCACGTAGCTGATGCTGACGGCGGGGATGACCTTGAGGAAGTTGGGGGCCAGGCCCCTGTAGAGCCCCGTGGGACCCTCGCTCTGCAAGATCTGCCTGAAGAGGCCCGACATGGTCATCTGCTGGCTTCCCTCCACCGCGGCTGTAGAGGAAAATACAAAGAATCCGGTTACACAAACAAAATGAGAAGCTTATCTCAGAGCTCTTTCTTCAAGCATAAATGACGATGACTTTTCTTGTAATTTGATTATCAAATACAATTTAATAGTTTAGTTTTTTTGTCACTTTTCTGAATCATAAGTCAAACAATGAATTCCATAAATCTATATTCGCAGAATGAAAAGTTCTGCCCTTTTCGTGGCATCGTCTTTGTTAAACATAAACCCGGTCATAATTGTCCACCTCAATGACTCGAGTCTCCTGCCGCGAACGTCCCCTTTTCCACAGAAGCATAAAGCCGGCGTGGCCCTTTGAGGCGCCGCTGCTTTCTAAGAACCGTCCCTGCGGCTCACCTTGTGCCTGCATGCGGGTGCGGACCAGAGCCAGAGGGTAGCTGGCCAGCTGACCGCAGGTGCTGGACACGGTGCCGCAGGCCAGCAGGACCACCACGCCTGGGTCGGCGCCGCTGGTGCCGTAGCGCTGCAGGTAGTCGTTCCTCAGCGTCTGGGTGGGTGTGGGGGGAATATCAGTATTACGTCATTTGAGATTGTCGCTATGCACCCACTGAGGTTTTAAAAAGCGGCCCGGCGCTCACCTCGTACACGGCCAGGTCGATGCCCGCGTAGGGGACGATGCCCAGCATGTTGGGGACGTAGCCTTTGTAAAACGCCCGGAGTCCTTCTCTCCTGAAGATGTGCTTGGCGCAGTCCGAGATGCCCGAGTACTGACCGGTGGTCCTCAGGGCGAGGCGCGTTTTCAGGACCTGGAGGGGGTCAGAAATATATCAGTTCCACTGAGCTCCGCAGAGCTCCTCCATTGAGAAGCTTTCCTGTTGTGGTTTGTGAAGCAGGTGATCACCTCCATGGGGTAGATTATGCTCTGGGCGATGACTCCCGCCAGGGAACCCGCCACAAACCGCTCGGCGATGTTCAGACTCGCTTTATCGCTGCCGATTAGCTGCTTAATCTGGAGGAAACCGTTTGAGAGAAGAATAAACCCGTTAATCCACTCGATCTAAAAAGCAGCATCCCCGGCACCCACGAGTTGAGCTGCTAGTCGCACCTGCTCGTACGCCATGAACTTGAGGGCCGACTCGGGGGCGATTTTGATGATGTTCACGCCGTTGCCTCGCCATAGCGACCTCATGCCGCCCTCTTTGATCATCTGCATCATCCCGGTCATGATGCACATGTTGTTGGTTCGGGTCCCGTACACCTGAGGGGATTAGTTACAATCATTAAACTTAATCAGAGTGAATTGACTTGATTTGATTAACTGGCTGGCGAAGTAATGAAGCCGGTGGTGAATTAGGCCAAGAGTCAAGATGCGACCCTTGACCCCTTAACAAGGGTTAGCGTAATTAAATAACCAAAGTATACATTTCCTAATCGCTCGGGGTCAAAGTCAACATTCCACGTAGCGACGGACGCACGTCGGGGACGTTGACACAGATCCTGAATCTGCTCCACTGGACCGTCGTCACCGTGACGACGGACACGTTGACACAGACGAGGCTGTGACAACCCGATGCGCGCGGTCATTGGTCGGTGGACCGGCTTTCACAGTTAATCAGTGGCTGGACTCTAACCCCACCTCTATTAAACATTAACATATGTACCTTAAGTTATGAAAGAAGCTTCCGTGTCCCTTCAAGGAGAACTTTAATCTGATGCAAAGTTACATTTCTCTCAATTCGGTTTCTTTTGTTTTAACTTGATTCACTTTACAGCTGACAAACTGGGTCGAACCAGCCACAAGATGATAATCCTCCGCTGTAAGACGGTTGGCACAACTCTTCCAAGTCATGCGGTCCAGTAACCCCCCCCCACTCCTCCTCCTATGCCAGGAAACTTCAAACCTTTGTCCTTTCCACCAGACTGAGTTTGTTCTCACCTGCATCATGACTTTGAGGCGATCCAGTGGAGCGGTGAAGGTCCTTGAAACGGCTCCTGCTGCTCCGCCTGCGACCAGGTGCCTCCACCACATCCCCGTCTGCTTCTCCTCTACTGTGAACTCATCGGGCACCATCAGGTTCTCACCCACATCGAATATCTGCCGAGAAGAGCGAGAGAGAAATGTGAATTATTGGGTACAGAGGGAGTGTTACAATAACAATGGTGTACGTCGGAAGAAGAACATGTGTACAGACAACAGACCGGAGGAGGTGACAACCTCTCACGCATTGTCGTGACCCTCAACCCGCCTGTCACTCAGCACCTGGTCTGTTTTCACAGGAAACGCAGCCAGAGGTCGACATTTAACTGCCTTTGAAATGTGAGTCACAATGTTAATGAGGCGCTAAAGGCAAAAGAAGACTGTAGACCTTCTGTCTACAGTATCTTTAAGCTCATTTAACTTTATTTTTGATTCTACCCCATAACACACATTTATTGAGCCCATTTATTGCTATACTCTGAGGGGGGGGGGGGGGGGGGGGGGGGGTCCGGCTTTGGGCTTCGATCCAGCAGTCGCACATTAATCATTTGATTCCGTGCAAACTGAAATGACCTCGACCGGCTAACGTTTGTGTTTTGGCTGCGTTCCGCTTGCCCCCCCCGGACGGGTAGGTCCAGCTCTATTCTTAGCACCGGTTCAGAACATGTCAAAGTCTCAGGCGTGAGATATCAACATGCGCCGTGTCCCAGCGTCCCTCTGCGGGGACACGGCGCTACGTCACTCTCTCCACCCGCTCTCCTTTACGTAACAGCGAGACAAATCCCTGCGAGGTAATCCTCCGTAAGAGACCAATTCTGCTGGTAGCTTAATGGGAGCTCACTTGCTGGCGTACAGCTTGTACTGGCGGAACCTTCCATCGAAATGTGATTTTCCCCCCCTCTCTGCGGTTAGGACGGTGCGACTCCCTCTGAACTTTGATTAGTTCCAGCATGGGCGTGAGCATCATCGGACGCCCTGATACGGTTGTCTGTACGTGAAAATAGGACATCGGGAGATGTTATGTAACGGCCTTTGCATGACGACAGCAGAGTAGTTTTCTGGTTCTTTCCACATTAGTTTTGTCAAACGAATGGATGTTCTTTTGGTTTCGACGGCGAAAGAGCCCCGATTGTTCCAGCTCAGCCGTCTCCACGTCTGTGGGAAGTAGTGGTTTCTGAACTTACCGTGGAGTGCTTCCAGTAGAGGATGATCTCAGGAATGTTCTCGGCCTTCTCCACCACGGGGTACTTGCACCAGTCGCTACTGCTGATGGTTATCATTCCATTCTTGTCCATGCTTTAGAAAGATTAAACAAAAGTAAGACCGGGCGCCTCAATTCAACAGCCAAAGAACACGGTGGATGAAAACGGATGAAGGAATTTACCCGTTAAGGGCGTCCTTCGCATGCTGCGGGGAAATGTGCACACCGAGGTCCTTGAGGGACTGCAGGAACTCTTCTGGATCAACGTGTCCTTAAAGGGGCACAAAGACATTGTGAGAAAAAGGCATCTCAGTCTGCAGGTGAACTACAGATGAAATCCGTCCACAAGCCGCGGCTCTCATACCTGCATTCCTCCGGTTGTGGCTTTGCACCACAAGCTTCAGGTCCTTCTCGTAGTCTTGCAGATAGTGAACAAACTCTTCGAAGTCCAGCTGTCCATCGGAGTTGTTTTCTTCCCTTGGTAAGGTTTTCTGTAAGAAAGAACACTACATTGGACCTGGTGCTTTTTTATGAAAGAATTGAGGGGATGGCGTAGAGTTTGTCAAATATGTATTCGCACCCCTTCATTAGTCATAGTTTCAGGGAGGAACCACAGCGGCAGACGCCCTGCAGAGCTATGCAAAGGGACCATCTGTGCTGACGGATATATCATTTCAGTTCAGCGGGAACATGAGGTTCTGCAAATTGCTTCGTGTCTGACTGCCGAGGTTTTTAAAAGGGTGTACCGGCTTGCGTTTCACCATCTCAAACGACAGCACGACGACCGGCTCGATGAGCTGAAGTGCTCTCTGCGTTCCTGAATGACGTCCACGTGCCCTGAACTTGAGAGCAGGAGGGGGCCCAGCGACACGCTGGTCTACCCTCAACCTCATCTGCAGGACGACTCGCCAACGTGTTTAAATCCGGTGCCGATACCCGATCCAGCAGCCGTATGACCGACGCACCGGAATGACCTTCTGCTCCCTGCAACAAACCTGCATGTGACTTACTGCGCGGCCACAGGGGACCAGTTTAATGGAACTCCTGGTGTGTCTGCTTGTTCTGCCTTTCTTTAAATCCCACAGAGGGGCAGTTTGCTGGGAGGTGATATGTGCAAATTAAAGTGGCCGCAAAAGCGATTGAGTGTTTAGTTAATATTTCCTTTTCCCATTATATTGGCAACCCTTGAGGGGAAAAAGCAGAGACGCTCGGCTCAGTGCAATAACAGTTTTAGTGCGATTAAAAAAAGTAACTTTAAGAATCCAAAGAGGAAAACATGAATGTTAGAACTCTATAAATATTCGGTTAGAGGAGACTGTTTCTCACGCCGGATCCCGGGTTCAGCTTCGTTCACCGGCGTTGCCTGGATTCCTTTTTAGGGTGGAAAATCCCCAATGAATGAATCACTTCTCGCGCCCGGTTCAGCGAAGTTAATTATTTTAAAATTCCCTGCAGATACATTGGGAAGACGAACACGGATTACCTGTCATTATAAACGTGAGCTTTAAAACGCATTTTTTATAATATAAACAACGAGTTTCACAGAAAATTCTAAAACGCTTTCGTGGCGACTCTGTGGAAGCCGGTGAGTTTTTCGGGCCTAGCCGTAAGGCTTTTCGCTAGCTCGATGCTATGACCCCCTCATGCTAACCCCCGGCGCCCAGATAGAAAGAAATTACCAACACCATTAAAAGAGCCGGTGACGGGCGCTGCTCAACAGACGTGTTAACATATAAAGGGATATAAAGCTCACCTTTCGCCACCTCTGGTAGGCGGAGAACTCTTGAGACGGCAGGAACACGCTGAGCCTGTTGAAGAGAGTCTTCAGCTCCGACGGAAGTCCGTTAGACTCGAAATATTCAACCTCCACCGGGTCCGAGTTGGACACGGGGACGTAAAGGCACAAGCCGAGCATGTTTGACTCCGGGGAAGCGAAAGAGACGATTAATAAATAAATAGCACACCGCTGTAGTTCTCCTCCACGGGGTGACGGTGAAATGCCGGTATGCTGAAGAAACGCCGGCTACTAGAAAATTCTGTAGAGGTTCTCGCCCCTTCTCGGAATAGCGCGGTCGCTTGACATCATTGGCTGTCATGCCGGCAAAATGAACGTCATTTTACTACTGACCAATTGCCGAGGCCGCCCATTGATGGGCTCCACTCGGCCCCGCCCATACGGTCTATGGTCCCGCCTTCCCCTCGTGCAGAGCGACGGCGAGCGGTAAACCAATCATGACTCTCCTTCTATCCTGCGGGGGAACGATTGACCAATCGTGTGCTTGGATTCATTTGAACTGAGCGGGCTGCTTGGCGGTTCGATCGCTACATATACATATATATATATACCCAAACCCTGTTAAAATATTATCATATATATATATACATACATATATATGTATATATATATATATATATATATATTATATATATATATATATATATATATTATATATATATTATATATATATATATATATAATATATATATATATATATATATATATATATATATTTTAACAGGGTTTGTTTGTGTGTATATATATAAAAAGTATAACCCTGTTAAAATATTATCATCAACTTTTTTCATTGTCTCATTGTTACCACAGCTGCTGTTTGTGCGGTGGATGACCTCCAATTACAGTACTGATTCAAAAAGAAAAAGAAATAAAACATTAAATATAGTTTATATGTATATACATATTCAAACTAAATAGAAAAACAGAAATTAAATAAAACAGAAAAAATAACATGTACATAACCTTCTTTCCAGGGTTACTCATAGGCAGCTGAAATTATAACAACAGTGACATATATAAAGACTGTATTTCTTTCTGTGAATAAACAACAAATAAAACAAACTCAACAAATGAAAAAAAATTAACAAATTAAAATGAATGATTAACAAACTGAATACATTTAACTGCTCTAGTCAAACAGATCAAGCAAATTCATTTGCACATCTATAAATGAGAAAAAGAGAACAGCTGGATCCAGTTCGGGTTAATGGAGCAAAGGTTTGTAGTTGAGCCACTGTTGACCCAGCTTCCACACGACGAGGTCACAACGTGAGTAATGAAGCGCCTCCTTTAGTTTGTAGTCCACAAGAACAATGTACCAAATCAAATTGCCATCCCCCAATTGAGACACAGCACACCAGGTCCTTTGGTGAAACTTAACTCATAGAAAACACATTTTGAGGAGATTTGCCACAAACCCCAAACTAAGTTTATTAGCAGCCAGATGTCAAACATTATAAAACAACTACCGACATGAATCATGAATGTTTTATGGAAGTATAAATTCAGCCTTCTTTGTCACAGACACATCAAAACATATTTAAGTCTTAATAAAGCAAGTTAAATATGTTCCGGTTTAAAAAAGAATACATTTTGAATACACCTGAAGTGAGTTAAAACAAAATTCTCCCTCCATTTGTCCCTCACCCTCTTTGGTCTCGGTTAAACCCGTCTGCGTCTCATGTTTGACCTCAAAAGTCTTTTTCTGAAACATTCCTTTGTTACATAAACTCATCTGAGGAAGACGAACAGAACCAGAAGCCAAAAAAGGTGCTGAAGGAAGGGAAGTAAGACCCGAACCCGCCGGGACTCAATTTTATATTTTAGAAATGATCTGAACAGCGCACTAAAATGACATGAAGTTTTTGGAATGTAATTAAGTTACGGTCAGTTTTGAGCTACTGGTACTGAATATTTCCATTTAATACTACTATATACTTTTTATTCCACATTTGTGAGGCTTTTAGTTCCGTTGCGTTTAAAAAAGCATATTTATTTACTTCGGACATGAAGAAACATCTAATGTTGACGGACTATTTGATTAAAACATATTGATACGATATTTGACACTAACAGCATATTTAACGTATCCTTTCACCTAAGTTAGATCTCATCATTTGTCCATTTTCTTTGCATTCATTGGTATGTGGGGATTGTAAATAACTTTTCTTTTGAACAAATGTAATTAATTTAATTGAATGTTGTTCTGCATTGATCAGAGCTCTAGAGATGTGGACATCGATTCCAGCACTTTGCAAAACAAAGAAGTTTTAAAGTCCAACACGGAGAGAAAACATGTTGTTGAAGCTTTTGTTGCTGATGAGGCGCTTGCGTCACTCAGATGACGGAAGGAGATTAAACTGCTGCAAAAGGGACCGAAACACAGAAAGAGAGAGTGAGAGAGAGAGAGACAGGTACCTGTCTGCCTGAAGCACTTTAACCTGCACACGAACAGTTTGTACCTTCAGGCGCCATAAAGGTCAGAGGTCGTATCAATAGCCACATAACATTGATCTGTTGTGATCCCTGCGGCTTCACGTGAGAGCCTCTGTGGTTGTTGTGAGGTTTTTTTGTCTTATATAACAATTGATATGAATACAAATACACCATAATACACCAATAACAAGGTACATTACAGGTCATTTAGCAGACGCTTTTATCCAAAGCGACTTACATTACACTTTAAACTCATGGCTTTTTTCACATTTTTGCCCGGGGAGCAATTAGGGGTTAGGTGTCTTGCTCAGGGACACTTCGACATGGAACATGGGGCAGCCTGGAATCGAACCACCGACCTTGTGCTTCCCAGCACACCTTCTCTAACCCCACGGCAAGTTAATACTTTCATCATACTCAATCATTTGAACATTATTGCGTTGGAGTTCAGTTTAAATGGATCTCGTCTTACTTCCTTCAGTGATCTGCTGCTCTCTGCTGGATGAACAACACTAAACTCATTAAAGACTTTATTTTCCCTCCAGGTTGTAAACACATGATCACATAACATTGTTCAATCATAATGGAGTAGTATTATTTTCAAACATGCTGCTCAGTGTAGTATTGTTTTTGTTTATTCAGTTTCTGTTTCATTTACTTTGATTCATTGGTGATTTAAAGCTTCCTTAAGAAAAACAACATTTCGATGTGTCTCACTGACTTAGATTGATTGAAAGTCGTTTATAATGTTTTCATGTGACGCCGCCAGTAACCGTCAGAGATATCAACCAACTCAAACCAATCCATGACGAAAAATAAAGTATCAAAGTGAGTCTTGAACTTGAATAAAAGCCAGTTTAAAAAGAGGATTTGACCAGTTTATTGATCAATTATTGTGATCTGAATCAGCACCGACCACCAAACTGTTTTTGTCAGTTTCCGAAATAAAAGAGCAAGCAACATAAATAACCACAATCATCACATACGTGTGACCTTTATTATTCCCTTTCAACTATAAATCCGTTTCAGTTGAATTGTCTGGAGTTTTTCTTGTTTTGGTGTCATGTCAGATTGTCGCCACACAATGTCGTTGTTGTGTTGTTTAATTTCACTGTGCTGTCAAACCGCTGGGCTTAAAACAAAAGCTTATAGGTTAAGCAACATTAAACCATTTTAGCAGCTTAGAGAGTATTAGTACTTATCAAGTATCCAATCGACTATAGTGTCAATTATATTGATCATTAGAAAGTTTAATTTATATATTTCCTTAATAGAATAAATCTTGAGTTACCATATTATTTGTAAATACACACGATCTTTATGTTTACTGTCTATATTATTACAGGTATTTTACCTATATGGTATACATGTCGTGACATACAGGTAAAATAATCTGAAGCAATTTATTATATGTCTAGTAAAGAAACATAATTGATCAGTAATATCTCCAACTGTGGTCCCTTCTTGCTTTACTCGTATGTATTTATTTGTAATCCATCGGATTTAGGGATTAATAAAGTTTTGAGCTCTTATTGTGAAAAGGGACCGCCGGATGTTAGGCGATGCGCCGGTCTCGGCCGGCTTGACTGTCCTTCGCGCAAAAGTTCCTCTTCCCGGTACCGAAGGGAAAACGGAGGACGCCACGTCTGGTTCCTCCGTCCCCGCGTTGGAAGCGGCGCCCCGTGGACCCGACATGCCTCCCGGTGAGTCCGCCCGGCGGGGGGTCCCCCCGAGGCCCCCCCGCGGGGGACGCGCACGTCCTCCGCCCGCGTCCCGACGTCAACACGGTGACTTCTTCCCCTTCTTCCCCCAGGTTTCTGGTCCGGACAGCGAGGAGAAGAACGGTAGTCCGCGGTGACGTCACGCCCAGCTTTAGCGGTGACGTCACGCCCGGCCCCAGCCGCCCGGCGCGGCCCGCAGCGATGGCGTTCTTTGCCAAGAAGAAGAAGTTCAAGTTCCAGACGCAGCTGACGCTGGAGGAGCTCAGCGCGGTTCCGTTCGTCAACGGGGTTCTGTTCTGCAAGATCCGCCTGCTGGACGGAGACTTCGTGGCGACTTCTTCCAGGTAAACAAAACAAACAAACAAACAAACAAACAACAACAAGAAGCGTCGTTTCATTCACTCACTAGACGTCATAATGCGACTTTAATGTCGTTTAAAGTTGATTTATTTCTCTCTGAGTCGCTTTAATCTGACTAAAACTTGTTTTTACCCCAAATATGTTGATTTCACAGTGTTCGATGATCGAATACAAACGTTGTCTGTTGTTTAAACATCACTTCATTTCTGCAAAAACTATATAAGTAGTATTTTTAAGTGTGTAAATAATTCTTAAAGTGCATTTATGTCGCAATGTAGTGGATTTAATGACATTTAATTGGCCTATAATGAGTTTTCTTCTAATTTCCTCAATGGTTTGTGAACTGCTTGGTTCTGCCTGTTATTTTCCACTGAGTTTTCATGTGGGACTAAATGCATCTCTTTGTTGTTTTCACCCCCAAACTTCACTTTGTTTATGCAAAACCTATTGAAGTGCTTTTTATTTGCAGTTGATTCGGAGGAGGATCCATTCAGTGATTCTGGTGTTTTTAGCCTGTTTGTTTTATTTTCCGTTCAGTGTCATAAAAAACTCAAATCGTTGCATCTTACATGAAATCCGTCGTTGGGATCAAAGTCTCTCAGCTTTACGTTCCTGCGGCTGCTGGACTGAACCCTGCAGTCCCGGTTAAACACCGGGTGTTTCCATGTTCAGGGGCCCGGCCGACTAAACATTTAAAAAAAAAACCTCACTGCTGCTGGCGCCGGTTTTCTCTTCGAAATCTCCTTTTAATTTGGTGCTTTTTCATCTCTGGATTCACGTCACAAAACTCCAGATTGACCCCACCGGACTTTGATAAAATCAGCCTCAGATTATTGAGCCTTAAAAGCCTCTTCAGATGTCTTCTTTTCACACACTGCTCTGAAGATAAAGACGGGACACGGTGACCGCCTGGAGGCGCTTTGACCTTTCGTCGCCTCGCTGTGACTCCATTTCCAGATGTTGCAGAGGTTTTAGGTACGAGTAGAAAGGGGAGCTTCTCTCGGCTGCTGGTTCCATGACAGGCTGCGGCGTTTGAAGGGCCTGTACGTCACGTACACGCGTGTGCAAACCTTTCAATGTGGTTTAAACTCTGGTTGTTTACACAGAGGCGGTTTCTCTTTCTCGCTCAGAGGGACATTCTAGAGGCTTCAATCAAAGTGGCCTCCGTTGAGCTGACGCTTTCTCTCGCCAACGAGGACGCCGTCCTCTTCGTTTGTGCTCCACCGCCCCGCCGTCCCGTAGTCGCGTGCGTCTTGTCTGTGCGTGTTTGTGTGTCTTGAAAGGGGGAACGTGAACACGCGGCGACCGTCTCGGCTTTCTAGTCAGCAGACGTTCCTTTCAAAGAGCAGATAGTGAGTTCTCTTCTCTGTTTGAGGAGCACTCGTTCGGCTCGGCAGCTGCACGTTGTTTTCTTCTCATTGTTTCACTCTTAAAACGGAGGACAAACGCTCGTCCGCACGATGCTCCTCAACAGCAACCGTTTTATATATATATAAATAAATATATTTATTTATTATTTATATATATATTTATATATTATATATTTTTATATATACAAATAAATATATTTATTTATTTATTATTTATATATATATATTTATATATTTATATATATATAGATATAAAAATAAATATATTTATTTATTATTTATATATATATATATATATATATATATATATATATAATTTATAATTATATATATTATACAATTAGTTTATAGATCCTGTAGAAACCACCACTACATTTGAGTAAATATTTAGCCACTAAATCAGGTAGTTTACAGGATATTGAAGATAAAGTTTTAATTAATTAAGACTCGTTTCTTGTATAGAAGCGATAAAGTCGATCCGGATGGGCGCGTTGCCACAGCTATCGGCCTTGGGCTCGGTTTGACGTATGCACGTTGCCATGGCGATGTTCACCCTTCACATCAGAGCTGATAGCACGACTCCGTCCCGTGGAATCTTCCTCCTCCTCATGTTGCGCTGGACAAAAACAATCCCCAAGAAATGTCCCAAGAATGTTCAACAGAAACACGGCGTCACATCACCGTTGTTTCTGCTCATGAACTCGTTTTTATTGATTGAGCTGAAACTCTGAGTAAGTAACTCGCCAACAGCCCCCGTCCTCAGACGTCCCAGGCCCCCCCCGCTGAGGTCACGCTCCTCTCCGGAGGTTATATAAGCCCCTCCCCCCCCCCTCCTCTAACTCCCCCGTTATCGCGTCGCTGACTGAACACAAGACGCTCTCAGAGGACGAGGCGACGGCGCGGGGAGGCTCCCACCACGTTATGTCACAGGTCCGACAGGCCCGGCCTTTGTGCCGGGGGGGGGCGGCCTTGTTGTAGGTCGGGAACATTGGAGGGAGGGGGGGGGGCAAAGGCGGTCTCACCCAGCGGATCCAGTCCCCGTTGGCTCTGGAACACTTGCTGGGAATCGGGCCGGCGCGTCGCGTTCTTGTTTGGCCCGGGTCGCTTGACCCCCACTTTGCCCCGGCTGTTGCCGTGACCACGGCTGTGTGACTGCTGACCGCCTGGTAGCGCCTGTCCTCGGCGGGTGAACGGTGACTTGTAGGGTGAGAGCGTTCTGAGGGGCTGGAGGACGGAAAGAGAAACGCGAGTAAAGTCCATTCAGCATTTAACATTCCTGCCATGTGAAAAAGTCCAGTTTGAGTGAAGCGACCTGATTTATTGTTGAATTACAACATAACATCTTACATTTACAGACCCACTTCAATTAAAACCCCTCTGTTCCCCCGATGGTTCCAGTTACGTTCTAGAGGTTTTTTCCACCCTCATAACAAGCGAAATACAGTTTAAAAAAACTCTTTGGCATCTAAAGGAACAAACTGCCGACGGATTAATACTGATGATGTCATTCTTTATAACTCATAACTGGGGGGGTGAAGTTCATCAAAGAGGAGCCAAAGGAAACAAGTGATTGACACAAATTAAAGCTGAATTCATTTCTGGTTTTAATGTGTATATATATATATATATATATATATATATATATAGTCTGCACACATATAGGACTGATGAGCTGTCGCCCATCTGCGTAAACTGTTAGTGAATACATCATTAAACCAATCATTGATGCAGCTGTAGCAAACATCTGGAATCACTAAATCTGGGCTCCGTTCCGACCTGCAGAAACGAGTTCAGCTTCCATCAGCTGTCTCTCTTCTTGTTTTAATGTACTGAGTTTTACTGTAATTAATTAACCTCCTTTAAACTGGTCGACGATCGATTTAGAGGAGCAGATTTCTCAGGACCGTCTCCGGGGGACAAGATAGGACACGGGTCGGGAGGTCGAGGGACATGTTAAACCCAGGGGACAAAACGAGGACTTTAGAGGACCAACGTTGGCCCTTGAGCACTCCATCAGTCACCTTTAAGTCTCTCACATGACTCCTGATATTTATTCCACTGCTTCTAATGCGGAAAATTTGTGTGCGGAAAGTTTCCATGGAAACAAAAAACAGAACAGCTGTTGACAAAGTAGTTCCTGGAACAAACATCCGTAATTCAACAACAAATGAAGGAACTCTGAGTTCTTTAAAGTGAATCATTTAAACGTATCTGCATAATAACAGAATATAAATCTGGTTCCTCAGACGTCGGGATCGACCTTTAAATTCTCTGTAAAATCGGATCAACTCGTCGTTACTCGTCGTTATCCAATCAGAAGGTTTGAAGTTGATCAGTGAATCACTGCACCCTTCCACCGAAAAGGAGAGCGACAGTCGCTTTATTCACCTGGAGAGGACGGGAGACACCGGAGGACAGGAAGGAAGGAGCTAGTGAGGAGAGGAAGGAAGGACTTAGTGAGGAGAGCAGCTTCTCCACAGCTGCTTCCTGTTTTCCTCTCGCTTTCCAGCCGTTGGCGTTTTGCTGGGATGTGTGTGTGTGTGTGTGTGTGTGTGTGTGTGTGTTCCTCTGGTATCTGGTCAGGTGATCAAAATGTCTCTCGTCCTTTTGAGGGGAATTCCTGTAAAATGAAGTGAGACCTGCTTAGTTTCACGTACCTTCTGCCATTAATCAGCAGAGCGGCGTGTTGCCATGGCAGCAGCGCAGTGGGAGGCGCATGTTTGTTCTGCTTTAACTTCAACCCTTTTCTAATGAACTGGCCCCCAGGGAGACGCAATGGAAAACGCTCCCAGGTTGGAACTATTCCACTAACCCCCCCCCCCCTCCCTCCCGCCCCCCGCGTCACCTTCCCTCTGCAGGAGCCGCCTGCTCGTGGGCGCCGTTTGTGTTTGTGGCCCCCAGGAGCCGCGCTGCCAGGACGGGAGATAAGGGTCCCGTGGCGCTGCGCTGCGTAGCTGACACGTTGAGTCATCACATGCTGGGGGTCCCGTGTGGGGGGGGGGCTCCTATCAGGGCTGACTGGTGACTTTGAGTGTTAAAATCACTGTAGTTTGTTGTAACGCAGACGTTTTCCTTTTGTGCAGAAGAAACAGAGTTGTGTTTTAATAACTTTTAATAACTTTTTCCACATTTCTGATTCGTTATTTAGTTTTTAGGAGAACAAAACAAATCTGATTTCAGATCCTGTAACTGGTTAATCAAACTGGTTTGATTAAACCGTTAATCCTTGTTGTCCTTTTAAATATAATAAACTTGTCTAAGAAGTCCAACTGAGATCAGTAATATGTTTAACAGTAACAATTTAACGACACAAATGTATTTGTTAAAAGAACGAATCTAACAATGTAGTTGTTGATCGTGTAGGAATTTAGGGCGGGGCTTACTGTGACAGACAGGTCTCCAATAGACTTTAAAGCAGGGGAAGCTTTAGGGCGGGGCTACACGCTGATTGACAGGTCTCCAGCCGTCTCTACGTCCTCCTCAGTACAAACGAGGTCACTTGTGGCGCGAGGGACAAAAAGGTTGCAGGTGAAGTTAAGAACAAACGTCGGAGGGGCTCGTGAAGGAGACAGCGCCTCCTCGTCCTCCCCGTCCTCCCCGTCCTCCCCGTCCTCCCCGTCCTCCTGGCTGCTGGCAGGGCGCCGCTGGGCTTTGAGGAGTGTGAGGTTTCCATGGCGGCTGAACAAAGCCATCTGGACTGAGGAATGCGGTCTGGAAACGCTCGCCGTGACACACTGGAGGACCAATGGCGTCCTGATAAGAGCAGAGACGGCGCTTCGGCCCTCCTGAGAACCTCACTGGTTTCCGTGGATACGCTCAGGAGGGAGAATCCTCCCATTACAAACACGTTTTTTATCCACACACACCAGTGGATGTCAAAGGAGGACCAGACCTTTTTATTCCATGTTGTTTGGGCGGATTGTTTTAGGAGACATCGCCGTTTATTGTAAAGAAACCAGAGTTACTTTTACATTCACTTCAGGATATATCTCCTCCCTCACAAAACGTCACATGGATCACATGACGCGCGGGGAGCGAAAGTGTGAAAGCAACATTTAGTCCAGAAATATCAAAATGATAGTGGAAGTAAATGTTTTTATCCTGGTTCAACCATTTAAAGCAACTAATAAATTAGTAAATTTACTATTTATTTTCTCAATAATTCTCATTGCTTTCCATTTCATATTATAATACTAAATAAGACTAAATAAGTCCCTTTGGGCCCTGTGTGTGTGTGTGTGTGTGTGTGTGTGTGCACGGTAGTTGTGTAAGTAACAACAAATACTTGTTGTTTTCCTCTCAGGGATCAATAAACGTCTCTTTTTAATAGAAAAGAATCCTAAAAACACGTAAACCTCCCAGAATCAACAAGGCCTCCTACCAGAAATCACTCCTGTTATTGTATTTCTTCCATTAATCAAACATTCTTTGAGTCAAATCTGAGAGCGTAGAAGAAAAGAAGTGAGATTTGATTCTTTATGCATTTTAATCGCTGGTTCAGTTAAAACCAAAGAGCAAAAACAAACAATCTCTCTGTTAATCCACTGATTGATTAATTTGGCCGATGCTTCCATCTAGTTGCCAAACATTATAAATATGAATACATGAGCAGAGAACCTCCCACCGCGGTGGTGTGTTCAGCAGATGCAGACGCTCCTTCTCGGCGCGTGACCCCAGTGGCGTCGCCATAGAACCCCGAAGCGTTTCGGCTCCAGAGACGTGAGACGCACAACTAGAAAGTCTGTTCAGAATGAACAAACCCCCCCGCTGTCCACGGCCGAGACACGTGACTTACAAGCGCTGCTCCTCTGTGTCCCTCTGCAGACACGAGGTCCACGAGAACTGTGTTCGCTGGAGGAAGAGGTTCTCGTTTGTGTCCAAAATGAGCGCCAACCCCCACACGGGGGTCCTGGACCCGTCGGTCTGCAGGGTGTCCGTCAGGAAGGTACGAGTCCCGGGGGCCGACGTCACACAGCTAATTGTTTTTATCATCAGTCTTATACGTTGTTTGTGAGCAGTGAGCCACGGGGTTTAAGTCCAGAGGAGACCTCACAGAAAGGCCCTCAGGGAGGAACCTCTCTGGGATACCAAGTAGGATCAGATGCATCGCCGTGGGCTCATCGCTTGTCTTCCTGTCCCCCCCCCCTCCCCCCCCTCCCCTCCCGAACCCTGCAGGAACTCAAAGGAGGAAAAGCGTACTCGAAGGTAAGCGCCTGCGTCGTCTAAACATTCCTCACAGCACTCTGGCGAGGCGGCAGAGGCCGATGAACCACGAGAAAAGCAGAGGAAGAGGCTGGGAAACGTCCCGGAGACGCGTCCCGCTCACGAGGCCCCGCAAGGCTCCTGAGGGCCGATGAGTCACGCAGGAACCCGCTAAATAAAGAGCACGCTTCCCTCCTCAGGAGACGGCTTCCTTTTTTAAACGCGGGTAAAAAGGAAGCGGCAGGATGCGGAACACGGAAACCTTTAATCGTGGACTGGTTTAAAATAACACGGCGGCACGAAGCCGTGAGCTTTGTTTTCGGGGGAAAAGAAGTCGACTCCTGGAATCCTGAATGGAGGTTAAACTATGAGACTTTATTTCTGGTTCTCTAGAATGATCCAAATCACACTTTGAGATCAAATAATAAAAACGGGAGCTTTGCTCCTGAAAGCCGGTTGGAGGAGGCTGACCTTTGACCTCTAAAGTCTCACTAACATCTCAGATTTTTAATGAGTGACTTTGGTTAAAGTGCTTCTTACTACAATTACAGTTGACCTCCATGTGATTGGTGTTGGATACGAGCTGCTCCGCATAATTAACTCGCATTAAATTAACAGGAGGTTTTATGTCAGTGTTTTCAAAGCACGTCTGGAATTTCATTTACGGCATTTAATCAGTCGTAATCAGCTCTTGACTAAATCTTTAACTAACTCCTCTTCCTCCTCCTCCTCTTCCTCGCCCTCAGCTGGGCTTCACAGACCTCAACATGGCGGAGTTCGCCGGCTCCGGCTCCACGGTGCGCTGCTGTCTGCTGGAGGGATACGACACCAAGAACACGCGGCAGGACAACTCCATCCTGAAGGTGAGCACGCGCGTCCTCAGGCGCCTCCAGGCGAGGACGCCATCGCTGACCAGCTGATCAATGAATGTGTTGTAACGCAGTTTCAATCTATTCTGATCAATTTCGTTTTCATTTCATATCCTGTAATGAAACATTAAGGTTTCAGGCGCAGTTAAGAAGAAAGTCAATATTAAAATAATAACTAATTCTAGTAAAATAAAACACAGAATTCTGAAATCTACATGTTTATTTTAAGTATATTTTGATGCAGATAGTTTTGTAGTAATATATTGAATGCTTCCACTATCAGTATTATGACGACTATTGTACGCAATGTAGTTAGTGTTGTAATTATTCTGATCTTTTAAATACTTTGGATGCTCAACCTGACAACAGTGTGAAAAGTGTGTGTTAAATGTCTTTTTTTTTTAAACAGGTGACCATCGGGATGACCCTGCTGTCCGGAGATCCCTGTTTTAAAACGTAAGGTTTTATTTCTTTTAATTTTGAAGATTTCTCTTCATGTCACGTGAATTCTGAATGAATAAATTAAGTGACGTTACAAAAAATGAAGAAGGAAGAATTCTAAACACTGAAATGAAATAAAAAAAAGCTAAAGAGTAAACAAAAAACAAAACAATAAATAAAATACAATAAAATAAAATTTAAATAAATAAAATACAATAAAATAAAATTTAAATAAATAAAATAAAATTTAAATAAATAAAATACAATAAAATAAAATAAAATTTAAAGAAAATAAAATGCGGGGCAGCACGGTGGTGTGGTGGTCAGCACTGTCGCCCCACTCTATCGCCTGGAGTTGACTGGGATTGACTCCAGCTCCCTGCGACCCTGTGAGCAGGATAAGCAGTTTGCAGATGGAAAAAAAATAAATGATAGATGTCTGTTTAAAATAAATTCAATTACATTAATTAAAATAACAAATACCAATAAATATCTTTCTCAGTTCATCTGTAAAATCAGGATTGATTAATGAGGTTTTCTTCCGTTTCGTAAAACAAACAACAAAAAAGGATTTTACTACTTGTTATATATATATATATAATTCTTATATTATTATTATTATTAATGTTTGTTTGTTTGTTTGTTTGTATCTCTTAAAGGTTTCAAAGCTAAAGACACTTCGTTGTTAGTGGTGGGTAAAGTCCTGCTCGTACTTTAATGTGGTCCAGACTCAGCGGCTGTTTGTCTTCTTCCTCCTTCAGGCCTCAGAGCACCGCCAAGTGCATCTCCATCCCGGGACGAGAGCACACGCTGCAGCTGGACTGCAAGGGGGAGGGAACGGCCCAGCCCGGGCCGGCGGGCGGGGTTTCTCTGGGCCGAGCCTCCAAGCCACGCCCCTCCATCGTCGGCTCAGGTGTGGAACCAGTAGGACGCCATGAGGACCACCAGAGCAGGGGCCTCGCCACAGAAAGAATTTTTTTTTTTTTAGAGTTTATTTGGATTATATGTACACATCATTATTTCCCTCCTATAACATACAGTTCTTCTGTTACTCTTTGACTGTGCTGTTAAATCTTGTTGCCTTTGTCTTCTTTTTCCTCTTAGTCCCTTAATAGTTGTCGATCTATTTCTATACATTCTCATTCCGTTGGTTCTGATCTCCTGCAGGGTGAGTAAAGTTGTCTCTTCTCGGCCTTCAGGTCTCCTCGAGGAGTCCCAGTCGAGCCCGCTCGGCGCTGCAGAACTCTTCCAGTCGGGCCACTCTCGCACCTCCAGCTACGCCAGCCAGCACAGCAGGATCTCAGGTACCAGAAGCCCCCCCAAGTTTGATGTGAGGGTGCAGGTGAAGCAGCACACTGGTGACCCCCCCCCCCCTCCACTCTACCTGCCCCCCCCCTGCAGGCTACAGCACCGAGCACTCCTGCTCCTCCAGCCTGTC
Source organism: Gasterosteus aculeatus (assembly GCF_964276395.1). Classification (NCBI taxonomy): domain Eukaryota; kingdom Metazoa; phylum Chordata; class Actinopteri; order Perciformes; family Gasterosteidae; genus Gasterosteus; species Gasterosteus aculeatus. The sequence continues at coordinate 22,058,142 of NC_135701.1, read as the reverse complement.
GGACCTCACGCATCGCAGGAACGCCTCCACGGGGAGCAGCGCCTCGGGGGGGTTGTGTTTCGCTTCCGACCCGACCGGAGACGGCGAGAAGGACGCCGGACGTCCCGAGAGACCCCCGAGACCCCCGAGACCTGTGCTGCCCTCCAACAGGCCCCCCAGGTGCAGACGCCGGTCCTCTGGTCCTTGGATCGCCGTGGCCGCGGTCCAGTTCTAAAGCTGCTCTTCTTCTTCTTCTTCTCGTCAGGAGGAAGCAGGACTCGGTGGAGAGTCACCCCTCCTGGGTGAACGACACCCGCATGGACGCCGACGACATCGTGGAGAAGATCGTCCAGAGCCAGAACTTTGCAGACATCAACAACACTGAAGGTTTGACAGTCGCTGATTCTTCTTCTTGTGTTGAGGGGCTCCTCGGGTGTTGCACACAAATGTAAAATAGTGTAGCATAAACATGGAGATCACAAAACGTTTAACATAAAATGTTTAACGTAAAATCTAGATTTAGTTTCCAGAGAGTTTCCCTCAACACATTATTATCCAAACGGGGGGGGGATCCTGTTGTTAGAATTACAGAAATACCAAAATTGCATTTCTATAAAAGAAGCTGCTATTCCTTAAAAGTCCACTGGGGGGCGCCATCTGTGAGAGTGCATGAGACCAGGAGGACCCGGTCGTTCATGGCCGTAATTATTATTATTCGGGAGGGAGGGGGGAGGGAGATCGCTATGACTTAGAGTGAAAAGTGATAAAAAGTGTGTGGACCCGACGTGGGACCTTTTGGACCACAGCGTTACTCCAGGCACCAGCGCCCGCTTGAAGACGACTCCATTACCCACAAACCCTCCTGTCCACCTCCCCCCCTGCTTCCACCGGACATTTTACGGGCATGATGATGTGTTTAGCTGACGAACTCTTCAGTGTTTTCTCTCCTTTCATCGTCCTCTCGTCTGGTGTCTCTTTGTTTCCAGACAGCAACCTGCGACTGTTTGTCAGCCGGGACGGAACCACGGCGCTCAGCGGCATTCGGCTCGGCAACCGGTGAGGACAGCCGGGGGTCTCCTGTCTCCCTGTCTCTCTCCTTCCCGTCCCTCTCCATCCCTCCTGTCTCCCCCCTTCCGTCTCTGTCCCTCCCTCCTGTCTCCATCCCTCCTGTCTCCCTCCCTCCTGTCTCCCTCCATCCCTCCAGTCTCTCTCCATCCCTCCTGTCTCCCGCCTTCCGTCTCTGTCCCTCTGTCTTCCTCCATCCCTCCCGTCTCTCTCCCTCCCTCCTGTCTCCCTCCTTCCTGTCTCCCTCCATCCCTCCTGTCTCCCGCCTTCCGTCTCTGTCCCTCTGTCTCCCTCCATCCCTCCTGTCTCCCTCCATCCCTCCTGTCTCCCTCCCTCCCTCCTGTCTCTCTCCTTCCCTCCCGTCTCTCTCTCTCCCTCCCTCCTGTCTCTCTCTCTCCCCTCTCTCCCTCCCTGCCTCATTCCGTCTCCCTCTAGTAAAATGCAAAATTAGGATTTTATTGCCACTGCTTTACTTTGAACACATTAGTTTTTATTGTACAAGAGACTAACTAGTTTATAGCTGTTTATAGATATTTAAAGTATGTTGTTGTCAGATAAAGGAAACTGTAAATAATAATGAACTTTTAGTTTACATCACTTTTATTACAAAGTGCTTCACAAGGAGAAAACAGCTGCAATAAAACACTAATGAAGAAGGATGAAAGCATTAAAGTCCCGGAGATGATCTCTGACTGATGTCCTCCGGGTCCTCGCAGGGTCTCCGCGGGCGGCTACGAGCCCGTCGTCATCGAGATCCACTGACCCGCCGGTCGGAGAGTCGCCTTTCGCCTCGATGCCGGTTCCTCTCGGAGCCTCCGCCGGTCGGAGGCCGTGAGGGGAGGAGCCTCGGCCGGTCGGAGGCCGTGAGGGGAGGAGCCTCGGCTGGTCGGAGGCCGTGAGGGGAGGAGCCTCGGCCGGTCTGCAGCGACACTCTGGCGCCGCCTCGATTTGTGTCTTTACACATTTATGCTCGACGTGTTGAAGGGCTCCTTTGTGTGTTTGTCTGAGCTTCTTCTCCACAGTTTCCCTTCAGATGAATGAAGATGGATGTCATGTGATTGGGCCACAACCACTGCTGAACTTCCTCATTGATTTCATCTAAAATTGGTTTGAGACTCTAAAAGGTCTCAGAGATCTTTGTACTGACTATGGAGAAGAACCTCACACAACCACAATACAATCCTCTTATCTACATTCTGTCCTCCACTGACAGAGTCCATGAAGGAACAATGACTTGTTTTATACGTTTAGTGGAATAAGCTCAGTCTGAGGGAAAATGTTCTAAACTTCTAGCTACTTTTATTGGGTTTCTTTCAACTTGTGCACTGAAAGTCTACCATCACGTGTGATGTTTTCATCTTTATTCCAGCAGGCAAGTTAGACAGAACCTGGTAAAAAACGACTTCCGGTCCGACATCCAAATACTGACTGTGATCTAAAAGCAGTGGAACCACTTTGTGCCTGTGAAGTTTCTCCTGAATGATCCTGAGAGCGCAGAGTGCTTCTGAGGGAAACCAAAGAGGCAAAAAACTGTTTGGAACTCAACTGTAGGCGACCAGCTGGCTGGTTGAGGCCTTTTTTTTTCTTTTGCTAAATTTTAGAAGCAATTCTTTTTTAGACTTTGACCTTTTGATCGGAGTCTTAAAATCGTATTTTTCTCTTTGTAAAACACTTGTTTCACTTATAGTCTGAGTCTGAGATCAATGCTCCTTTTTCAGTGCAGGTCACAGACGTGTGGAATGTGTTTACATGACACGGACGCTTCACGAGGATTCTCCTCCTCAGGTTAAATCTGTTTGTTCAACAATCAGTTGGATTGTTTCATCGTTTAGAATACGACAGAAAATGGTGAGAAACAGTTTTCCTGGATGTGATCTTCAGTTCACCGTCATAAATAGAAGCAGCAATTTCCCCTCATGCACAATAAATAAATCATCGGTAAACTTATTTGTGTGTTATTTCTCCAGCTTGTCGTCTCACGTCTTCTTGAATCCAGCTCGTTCGTATACAAGTCGAATCACTCGTCTTCACAGTACTCTTTGTGTGTTTTGCAGCTGTATGTTTATTAATCACACGGATGAAGCACTAACCTCGTGGTCTGGATTTGGGTTTACAGCCTTCGGGATTCACTTAAAGCATTTATTTATATACATTCTGTGTGCAGGTTGATCATAAGCTACGCACACAACTCGCCTCCCACAGCTTCTCCTTTTCCTTTAGTAGCTCTAACAAAGTGATGTATCGTAATAAAGTGAGTATGTCCTCAATTTAGAGTCACAGATTTCTTTTTGGTTTGTGTTTCTACTTTGAAACAATAAAAAGCTCATTTGAGTTTGTCCGTGTTGTTTTTAATAAATAAATATTGTAGCATATGTGTGTACTGCTGCTGCTACCAGGTAGCTCATAGAAATAATAAAAATCCTCCCCGAATGTCTTTTGTGCTTTCATTTGAAAAGTATGGTTTATATGTATAGACTCAGCCTTTTTGTGTCAAAATGAATTTAGAAATGTTGAAACATACATTTTAAAATATTTTTGGGTTTTTGAAACGTGGATTATATACTCGATAATATTTGTATCTGATAAAAATAAATGCTTTGACCTGCGCGTCCTCTCAGCGTGTCTCAGCTGGGCTCTGGTTGTGTCCCAAGGCAGCAGGTCTAAGAAGCAGCCAATCACTGATAATCACTCAGTAGTAACGACGTGCGCTGCTACAAGGGTGGCAGTGACAGTGGGGGGTCTAGACGGAACAGACCTGGGCGGCAGATGCTGGCTCTGGGGACGTGGAACGTAACCTCTCTGGGGGGGAAGGAGCCGGAGCTTGTGCGGGAGGTGTAGCGTTATCAGTTGGATCTGGTGGGGCTTACCTCTACGCACAGCCTCGGCTCTGGAACCACACTCCTGGATAGGGGGTGGACTCTATTCTACTCCGGAGTGGCCCATGGTGTGAGGCGCCAGGCGGGTGTGGGGATACTCATAAGTCCCCGGCTGAGTGCTGCTACATTGGAGTTTACACCGGTGGACAAAAGGGTCGCCTCCCTACGCCTTCGGGTGGTGGGGGGGAAAACTCTGACTGTTGTCTGTGCATATGCACCAAACAGCAGCTCAGAGTATTCGGCCTTTTTGGAGACCCTGAATGGAGTCCTGCATGGGGCTCCAGTAGGGGACTCCATAGTCCTACTGGGAGACTTCAATGCGCATGTGGGCGACGATGGAGATAACTGGAGAGGCGTGATTGGGAGGAATGGCCTCCCTGATCTGAGCCCGAGCGGGTGTTTGTTACTGGACTTCTGTGCCAGTCACGTATTGTCCATAACAAACACCATGTTCGAACATAAGGATGTTCATAAGTGTACGTGGTACCAGAGCACCCTAGGCCAAAGATCAATGATCGATTTTGTAATCGTATCGTCTGATCTGAGGCCGCATGTTCTGGACACTCGGGTAAAGAGAGGGGCAGAGCTGTCAACTGATCACCATCTGGTTGTGAGCTGGGTCAGAGGATGGGGGAAGACTCGGGACAGACCCGGTAAACCCAAGCGTGTAGTGAGGGTGAACTGGGAACGTCTGGAGGAGGCCCCGGTCCAAAAGATTTTCAACTCACACCTCCGGCGGAGCTTCTCTCACATTCCTGGAGGTAGGGGACATTGAACCAGAGTGGTGTATGTTCAAAACCTCCATTGCTGAAGCCGCGGCAGTGAGTTGTGGCCTCAAGGTCTTAGGTGCATCAAGGGGCGGTAACCCTCGAACCCCGTCGTGGACACCGGTGGTCAGGGAAGCCGTCCGACTGAAGAAGGAGGCCTTCCGGGTTATGATATCCGGTGGGACTCCGGAGACAGTTGCAGTGTACCGACAGGCTCGAAGGGCAGCAGCCTCTGCCGTGATGGAGGCAAAGCAGCGAGTATGGGAGGAGTTCGGGGTAACTATGGAGAAGGACCTTCGGTCGGCACCGAAGTGCTTCTGGAAGACCATCCAGCACCTCAGGAGGGTGAAACGGGGAACCATCCAAGCTGTGTACAGTAAGGATGGGACCCTGTTGACCCCGACTGAGGAGGTTATCGGGCGGTGGAAGGAACACTTTGAGGAACTCCTGAAACAAACTACTACGCCCTCTTTGGTAGAGGCGGAGCTGGAGGCGGAGGAGGGATCATTGTCAATTGGCCTGGTGGAGGTCACTGAATTAGTCAAACAACTCCGCAGTGGCAAAGCCCTGGGGATTGATGAGATCCGTCCAGAGATGCTAAAAGCAATGGGTGTTGGGGGGTTGCCTTGGATGACACGCCTCTTCAACATTGCGTGGAAGTCTGGGACAGTGCCAAAAGAGTGGCAGACTGGGGTGCTGGTACCCCTCTTCAAAAAGGGGGACCAGAGAGTGTGTGCCAATTACAGGGGTATCACACTACTCAGCCACCCGGGTAAAGTCTACGCTAAGGTGCTGGAAAGGAGGGTTCGGCCGATAGTCGAACCAAGGATTGAAGAGGAACAATGCGGTTTTCGTCCTGGTCGTGGAACAACGGACCAGCTCTTCACTCTTTCCAGGATCATAAAGGGGGCTTGGGAGGATGCTCATCCAGTCTACATGTGTTTTGTGGACCTGGAGAAGGCGTATGACCGGGTCCCCCGAGAGATACTGTGGGAGTGCTGCGGGAGTACGGGGTGAGGGGGTCCTTGCTTGGGGCAGTCCAATCCTTATACGCCCAAAGCGAGAGCTGTGTTCGGGTGCTCGGCAGTAAGTCGAAGGCGTTTCCGGTGGGGGTTGGCCTTCGCCATGGCTGCGCCTTGTCACCAATCTTGTTTGTGGTTTTCATGGACAGGATATGGAGGCGTAGTCGGGGGGAGGAGGGTCTACAGTTCGGGGGGCTGCGGATCTCATCGTTGCTTTTTGCAGATGATGTGGTCCTGATGGCATCTTCCATCTGTGACCTCCAACTCTCACTGGAGCGTTTCGCAGTCGAGTGTGAAGCGGTCGGGATGAGGATTAGCACCTCTAAATCTGAGGCCATGGTTCTCAGCAGGAAACCGGTGGATTGCCTACTCCAGGTAGGGAATGTGCCCTTACCCCAAGTGAAGGAGTTACCTCGGGGTCTTGTTCACGAGTGAGGGGAAGATGGAGTGTGAGTTTGGCCGGAGAATCGGAGCAGCGGGGGTGGTATTGCACTCGCTTTAACGCACCGTTGTGACGAAAAGAGAGCTGAGCCGGAAGGCAAAGCTCTCGATCTACCGGTCAATCTTCGTTCCTACCCTCACCTATGGTCATGAAGGATGGGGCATGACCGAAAGAACTAGGTCACGGGTACAAGCGGCCGAAATGGGTTTCCTCAGGAGAGTGGCTGGCGTCTCCCTTAGGGATAGGGTGAGAAGCTCAGCCATTCGCGAGGAGCTTGGAGTAGAGCCGCTGCTCCTTTGCGTCGAAAGGAGCCATTTGAGGTGGCCCTGGACGCTTTCCTAGGGAGGTGTTCCAGGCACGGCCAGCTGGGAGGAGGCCCCGGGGAAGAACCAGGACTAGGCCTGGGAACGCCTTGGGATCCCCCAGTCAGAGCTGGTAGATGTGGCCCGGGAAAGGGAAGTTTGGGGTCCCCTGCTGGAGCTGTTGCCCCCGCGACCCGACCCCGGATAAGCGGTTGAAGATGGATGGATGGATGGATGATTCATTACAAAGATTATTATATGTGATAAATGGGGAAGAAAACCTGTGTTTTGCACATATCTTGCGTTCTACAATATTTCAAGGAAAACAAAAGGAGTGATCTTCATAGGGAACCAGTGGGATGATGGTTGGTGAAAAAGAAATTACTCAAAAAATATTCAAAAAAATAATCAAAAAATATTCACGAAAATATTCATGAAAATATTCAAGAAATATTCAAAGGAATGATTGATTACAAAGATTATTATATGTGATAAGGGGGGGGGGGGCGATCCTGTGTTTGCCACATATCTTGCGTTCTACAATATTTCAAGGAAAACAAAAGGAGTGATCTTCATAGGGAACCAGTGGTATGATGGTTGGTGGAAAAAAAAGTATTCAAAAAATGTTTGATAAAATAATCAAAAAATATTCAAGAAAATATTCAAGAAAATATTCAAGAAAATATTCACTAAAACTATTCATAAAAATATTCATGAAATATTCAAAGGAATGATTGATTACAAAGATTATATGTGATAAGTGGGGAAGGAAACCTGTGTTTTGCACATATCTTAAGTTCTACAATATTTCAAGGAAAACAAAAGGAGTGATCTTTATAGGGAACCAGTGGGATGATGGTTGGTGAAAAAGAAATTACTCAAAAAATATTCCAAAAAATAATCAAAAAATATTCACGAAAATATTCATGAAAATATTCAAGAAATATTCAAAGGAATGATTGATTACAAATATTATTATATGTGATAAGTGGGGGGCGATCATGTGTTTGCCAGATATCTTGCGTTCTACAATATTTCAAGGAAAACAAAAGGAGTGATCTTCATAGGGAACCAGTGGGATGATGGTTGGTGAAAAAGAAATTACTCAAAAAATATTCCAAAAAATAATCAAAAAATATTCACGAAAATATTCACAAAAAATAATCGAAAGATATTCACGAAAATATTTGTGAAAATATTCAAGAAATATTCAAAGGAATGATTGATTACAAAGATTATTATATGTGATAAGGGGGAGGGAAACCTGTGTTTGCCACATATCTTGCGTTCTACAATATTTCAAGGAAAACAAAAGGAGTGATCTTCATAAGGAACCAGTGGTATGATGGTTGGTGGAAAAAAAAGTATTCAAAAAATATTCACAAAAAATAATCTAAAAATATTCATAAAAATATTCATGAAATATTCAAAGGAATGATTGATTAGAAAGATTATTATATGTGATAAGTGGGGAAGGAAACCTGTGTTTTGCACATATCTTGCGTTCTACAATATTTCAAGGAAAACAAAAGGAGTGATCTTTTTAGGGAACCAGTGGGATGATGGTTGGTGAAAAAGAAATTACTCAAAAAATATTCCAAAAAGTAATCAAAAAATATTCACGAAAATATTCATGAAAATATTCAAGAAATATTCATAAAAATATTCATGAAATATTCAAAGGAATGATTGATTAGAAAGATTATTATATGTGATAAGTGGGGAAGGAAACCTGTGTTTTGCACATATCTTGCGTTCTACAATATTTCAAGGAAAACAAAAGGAGTGATCTTTATAGGGAACCAGTGGTATGATGGTTGGTGGAAAAGAAATTACTCAAAAAATATTCCAAAAAGTAATCAAAAAATATTCACGAAGATATTCACAAAAAATAATCAAAAAATATTCATAAAAATGTTCATGAAATATTCAAAGGAATTATTGATTACAAAGATTATATGTGATAAGTGGGGAAGGAAACCTGTGTTTTGCACATATCTTGCGGTCTACAATATTTCAAGGAAAACAAAAGGAGTGATCTTTATAGGGAACCAGTGGTATGATGGTTGGTGGAAAAAAGGTATTCAAAAAATATTCAAAAAAATAATCAAAAAATATTCACGAAAATATTCATGAAAATATTCACGAAAATATTCACGAAAATATTCAAGCAACATTCACAGGAATGATTGATTACAAAGATTATTATATGCGATAAGTGGGGAAGAAAACCTGTGTTTTGCACATATCTTAAGTTCTACAATATTTCAAGGAAAACAAAAGGAGTGATCTTCATAGGGAACCAGTGGTATGATGGTTGGTGGAAAAAAAGGTATTAAAAAAATATTCAAAAAAATAATCAAAAAATATTCACGAAAATATTCACGAAAATATTCACGAAAATATTCACGAAAATATTCACGAAAATATTCAAGAAATATTCAAAGGAATGATTGATTACAAAGATTATTATATGTGATAAGGGGGAGGGAAACCTGTGTTTTGCACATATCTTGCGTTCTACAATATTTCAAGGAAAACAAAAGGAGTGATCTTTATAGGGAACCAGTGGTATGATGGTTGGTGGAAATTTAAAATATTCACGAAAATATTCACAAAAAATAATCAAAAGATATTCACGAAAATATTTGTGAAAATATTCAAGAAATATTCAAAGGAATGATTGATTACAAAGATTATTATATGTGATAAGGGGGAGGGAAACCTGTGTTTGCCACATATCTTGCGTTCTACAATATTTCAAGGAAAACAAAAGGAGTGATCTTCATAGGGAACCAGTGGTATGATGGTTGGTGGAAAAAAAAGTATTCAAAAAATATTCACAAAAAATAATCTAAAAATATTCATAAAAATATTCATTAAATATTCAAAGGAATGATTGATTAGAAAGATTATTTTATGTGATAAGTGGGGAAGGAAACCTGTGTTTTGCACATATCTTGTGTCCTACAATATTTCAAGGAAAACAAAAAGGGTGATCTTTATAGGGAACCAGTGGGATGATGGTTGGTGAAAAAGAAATTACTCAAAAAATATTCCAAAAAATAATCAAAAAATATTCACAAAGATATTCACAAAAAATAATCAAAAAATATTCATAAAAATGTTCATGAAATATTCAAAGGAATGATTGATTACAAAGATTATATGTGATAAGTGGGGAAGGAAACCTGTGTTTTGCACATATCTTGCGTTCTACAATATTTCAAGGAAAACAAAAGGAGTGATCTTCAAAGGGAACCAGTGGTATGATGGTTGGTGGAAAAAAAGGTTATCAAAAAATATTCACGAAAATATTTGTGAAAATATTCAAGAAATATTCAAAGGAATGATTGATTACAAAGATTATTATATGTGATAAGGGGGAGGGAAACCTGTGTTTGCCACATATCTTGCGTTCTACAATATTTCAAGGAAAACAAAAGGAGTGATCTTCATAGGGAACCAGTGGTATGATGGTTGGTGGAAAAAAAAGTATTCAAAAAATATTCACAAAAAATAATCTAAAAATATTCATAAAAATATTCATTAAATATTCAAAGGAATGATTGATTAGAAAGATTATTTTATGTGATAAGTGGGGAAGGAAACCTGTGTTTTGCACATATCTTGTGTCCTACAATATTTCAAGGAAAACAAAAAGGGTGATCTTTATAGGGAACCAGTGGGATGATGGTTGGTGAAAAAGAAATTACTCAAAAAATATTCCAAAAAATAATCAAAAAATATTCACAAAGATATTCACAAAAAATAATCAAAAAATATTCATAAAAATGTTCATGAAATATTCAAAGGAATGATTGATTACAAAGATTATATGTGATAAGTGGGGAAGGAAACCTGTGTTTTGCACATATCTTGCGTTCTACAATATTTCAAGGAAAACAAAAGGAGTGATCTTCAAAGGGAACCAGTGGTATGATGGTTGGTGGAAAAAAAGGTTATCAAAAAATATTCACGAAAATATTTGTGAAAATATTCAAGAAATATTCAAAGGAATGATTGATTACAAAGATTATTATATGTGATAAGGGGGAGGGAAACCTGTGTTTGCCACATATCTTGCGTTCTACAATATTTCAAGGAAAACAAAAGGAGTGATCTTCATAGGGAACCAGTGGTATGATGGTTGGTGGAAAAAAAAGTATTCAAAAAATATTCACAAAAAATAATCTAAAAATATTCATAAAAATATTCATTAAATATTCAAAGGAATGATTGATTACAAAGATTATTATATGTGATAAGGGGGAGGGAAACCTGTGTTTTGCACATATCTTGCGTTCTACAATATTTCAAGGAAAACAAAAGGAGTGATCTTTATAGGGAACCAGTGGTATGATGGTTGGTGGAAATTTAAAATATTCACGAAAATATTCACAAAAAATAATCAAAAGATATTCACGAAAATATTTGTGAAAATATTCAAGAAATATTCAAAGGAATGATTGATTACAAAGATTATTATATGTGATAAGGGGGAGGGAAACCTGTGTTTGCCACATATCTTGCGTTCTACAATATTTCAAGGAAAACAAAAGGAGTGATCTTCATAGGGAACCAGTGGTATGATGGTTGGTGGAAAAAAAAGTATTCAAAAAATATTCACAAAAAATAATCTAAAAATATTCATAAAAATATTCATTAAATATTCAAAGGAATGATTGATTAGAAAGATTATTTTATGTGATAAGTGGGGAAGGAAACCTGTGTTTTGCACATATCTTGTGTCCTACAATATTTCAAGGAAAACAAAAAGGGTGATCTTTATAGGGAACCAGTGGGATGATGGTTGGTGAAAAAGAAATTACTCAAAAAATATTCCAAAAAATAATCAAAAAATATTCACAAAGATATTCACAAAAAATAATCAAAAAATATTCATAAAAATGTTCATGAAATATTCAAAGGAATGATTGATTACAAAGATTATATGTGATAAGTGGGGAAGGAAACCTGTGTTTTGCACATATCTTGCGTTCTACAATATTTCAAGGAAAACAAAAGGAGTGATCTTCAAAGGGAACCAGTGGTATGATGGTTGGTGGAAAAAAAGGTTATCAAAAAATATTCACGAAAATATTTGTGAAAATATTCAAGAAATATTCAAAGGAATGATTGATTACAAAGATTATTATATGTGATAAGGGGGAGGGAAACCTGTGTTTGCCACATATCTTGCGTTCTACAATATTTCAAGGAAAACAAAAGGAGTGATCTTCATAGGGAACCAGTGGTATGATGGTTGGTGGAAAAAAAAGTATTCAAAAAATATTCACAAAAAATAATCTAAAAATATTCATAAAAATATTCATTAAATATTCAAAGGAATGATTGATTAGAAAGATTATTTTATGTGATAAGTGGGGAAGGAAACCTGTGTTTTGCACATATCTTGTGTCCTACAATATTTCAAGGAAAACAAAAAGGGTGATCTTTATAGGGAACCAGTGGGATGATGGTTGGTGAAAAAGAAATTACTCAAAAAATATTCCAAAAAATAATCAAAAAATATTCACAAAGATATTCACAAAAAATAATCAAAAAATATTCATAAAAATGTTCATGAAATATTCAAAGGAATGATTGATTACAAAGATTATATGTGATAAGTGGGGAAGGAAACCTGTGTTTTGCACATATCTTGCGTTCTACAATATTTCAAGGAAAACAAAAGGAGTGATCTTCAAAGGGAACCAGTGGTATGATGGTTGGTGGAAAAAAAGGTTATCAAAAAATATTCACGAAAATATTTGTGAAAATATTCAAGAAATATTCAAAGGAATGATTGATTACAAAGATTATTATATGTGATAAGGGGGAGGGAAACCTGTGTTTGCCACATATCTTGCGTTCTACAATATTTCAAGGAAAACAAAAGGAGTGATCTTCATAGGGAACCAGTGGTATGATGGTTGGTGGAAAAAAAAGTATTCAAAAAATATTCACAAAAAATAATCTAAAAATATTCATAAAAATATTCATTAAATATTCAAAGGAATGATTGATTAGAAAGATTATTATATGTGATAAGTGGGGAAGGAAACCTGTGTTTTGCACATATCTTGTGTCCTACAATATTTCAAGGAAAACAAAAAGGGTGATCTTTATAGGGAACCAGTGGGATGATGGTTGGTGAAAAAGAAATTACTCAAAAAATATTCCAAAAAATAATCAAAAAATATTCACAAAGATATTCACAAAAAATAATCAAAAAATATTCATAAAAATGTTCATGAAATATTCAAAGGAATGATTGATTACAAAGATTATATGTGATAAGTGGGGAAGGAAACCTGTGTTTTGCACATATCTTGCGTTCTACAATATTTCAAGGAAAACAAAAGGAGTGATCTTCAAAGGGAACCAGTGGTATGATGGTTGGTGGAAAAAAAGGTTATCAAAAAATATTCACGAAAATATTTGTGAAAATATTCAAGAAATATTCAAAGGAATGATTGATTACAAAGATTATTATATGTGATAAGGGGGAGGGAAACCTGTGTTTGCCACATATCTTGCGTTCTACAATATTTCAAGGAAAACAAAAGGAGTGATCTGGTTGGTGGAAAAAAAGTATTCAAAAAATATTCACGAAAATATTCACGAAAAATAATCAAAAAATATTCACGAAAATATTCACAAAAAATAATCAAAAGATATTCACGAAAATATTTGTGAAAATATTCAAGAAATATTCAAAGGAATGATTGATTACAAAGATTATTATATGTGATAAGGGGGAGGGAAACCTGTGTTTGCCACATATCTTGCGTTCTACAATATTTCAAGGAAAACAAAAGGAGTGATCTTTATAGGGAACCAGTGGTATGATGGTTGGTGGAAAAAAAGGTTATCAAAAAATATTCACGAAAATATTCATGAAAATTTTCACGAAAATATTTGTGAAAATATTCAAGAAATATTCAAAGGAATGATTGATTACAAAGATTATTATATGTGATAAGGGGGAGGGAAACCTGTGTTTGCCACATATCTTGCGTTCTACAATATTTCAAGGAAAACAAAAGGAGTGATCTTCATAGGGAACCAGTGGTATGATGGTTGGTGGAAAAAAAGTATTCAAAAAATATTTTAAAAAAGAATCAAAAAATATTCACGAAAATATTCACGAAAAATAATCAAAAAATATTCATAAAAATATTCATGAAATATTCAAAGGAATGATTCATTACAAAGATTATTATATGTGATAAGTGGGGAAGGAAACCTGTGTTTTGCACATATCTTGCGTTCTACAATATTTCAAGGAAAACAAAAGGAGTGATCTTTATAGGGAACCAGTGGTATGATGGTTGGTGGAAAAAAAGGTATTCAAAAAATATTCAAAAAAATAATCAAAAAATATTCACGAAAATATTCATGAAAATATTCACGAAAATATTCACGAAAATATTCATGAAATATTCAAAGGAATGATTGATTAGAAAGATTATTATATGTGATAAGTGGGGAAGGAAACCTGTGTTTTGCACATATCTTGCGTTCTACAATATTTCAAGGAAATCAAAAGGAGTGATCTTCATAGGGAACCAGTGGTATGATGGTTGGTGGAAATTTAAAATATTCACGAAAATATTCACAAAAAATAATCAAAAGATATTCACGAAAATATTTGTGAAAATATTCAAGAAATATTCAAAGGAATGATTGATTACAAAGATTATTATATGTGATAAGGGGGAGGGAAACCTGTGTTTGCCACATATCTTGCGTTCTACAATATTTCAAGGAAAACAAAAGGAGTGATCTTCATAGGGAACCAGTGGTATGATGGTTGGTGGAAAAAAAAGTATTCAAAAAATATTCACAAAAAATAATCTAAAAATATTCATAAAAATATTCATTAAATATTCAAAGGAATGATTGATTAGAAAGATTATTATATGTGATAAGTGGGGAAGGAAACCTGTGTTTTGCACATATCTTGTGTCCTACAATATTTCAAGGAAAACAAAAAGGGTGATCTTTATAGGGAACCAGTGGGATGATGGTTGGTGAAAAAGAAATTACTCAAAAAATATTCCAAAAAATAATCAAAAAATATTCACAAAGATATTCACAAAAAATAATCAAAAAATATTCATAAAAATGTTCATGAAATATTCAAAGGAATGATTGATTACAAAGATTATATGTGATAAGTGGGGAAGGAAACCTGTGTTTTGCACATATCTTGCGTTCTACAATATTTCAAGGAAAACAAAAGGAGTGATCTTCAAAGGGAACCAGTGGTATGATGGTTGGTGGAAAAAAAGGTTATCAAAAAATATTCACGAAAATATTTGTGAAAATATTCAAGAAATATTCAAAGGAATGATTGATTACAAAGATTATTATATGTGATAAGGGGGAGGGAAACCTGTGTTTGCCACATATCTTGCGTTCTACAATATTTCAAGGAAAACAAAAGGAGTGATCTGGTTGGTGGAAAAAAAGTATTCAAAAAATATTCACGAAAATATTCACGAAAAATAATCAAAAAATATTCATAAAAATATTCATGAAATATTCAAAGGAATGATTGATTACAAAGATTATATGTGATAAGTGGGGAAGGAAACCTGTGTTTTGCACATATCTTGCGTTCTACAATATTTCAAGGAAAACAAAAGGAGTGATCTTTATAGGGAACCATTGGGATGATGGTTGGTGAAAAAGAAATTACTCAAAAAATATTCCAAAAAGTAATCAAAAAATATTCACGAAAATATTCATGAAAATATTCAAGAAATATTCAAAGGAATGATTGATTTCAAAGATTATTATATGTGATAAGGGGGGGGGGGCGATCCTGTGTTTGCCACATATCTTGCGTTCTACAATATTTCAAGGAAAACAAAAGGAGTGATCTTCATAGGGAACCAGTGGTATGATGGTTGGTGGAAAAAAAATTATTCAAAAAATATTCACAAAAAATAATCTAAAAATATTCATAAAAATATTCATGAAATATTCAAAGGAATGATTGATTAGAAAGATTATTATATGTGATAAGTGGGGAAGGAAACCTGTGTTTTGCACATATCTTGCGTTCTACAATATTTCAAGGAAAACAAAAGGAGTGATCTTTATAGGGAACCAGTGGGATGATGGTTGGTGAAAAATAAATTACTCAAAAAATATTCCAAAAAATAATCAAAAAATATTCACGAAAATATTCACAAAAAATAATCAAAAGATATTCACGAAAATATTTGTGAAAATATTCAAGAAATATTCAAAGGAATGATTGATTACAAAGATTATTATATGTGATAAGGGGGAGGGAAACCTGTGTTTGCCACATATCTTGCGTTCTACAATATTTCAAGGAAAACAAAAGGAGTGATCTTCATAGGGAACCAGTGGTATGATTGTTGGTGGAAAAAAAAGTATTCAAAAAATATTCACAAAAAATAATCTAAAAATATTCATAAAAATATTGATGAAATATTCAAAGGAATGATTGATTAGAAAGATTATTATATGTGATAAGTGGGCAAGGAAACCTGTGTTTTGCACATATCTTGCGTTCTACAATATTTCAAGGAAAACAAAAGGAGTGATCTTTATAGGGAACCAGTGGTATGATGGTTGGTGGAAAAAAAGGTATTCAAAAAATATTCAAAAAAATAATCAAAAAATATTCACGAAAATATTCATGAAAATATTCACGAAAATATTCACGAAAATATTCATGAAATATTCAAAGGAATGATTGATTAGAAAGATTATTATATGTGATAAGTGGGGAAGGAAACCTGTGTTTTGCACATATCTTGCGTTCTACAATATTTCAAGGAAAACAAAAGGAGTGATCTTCATAGGGAACCAGTGGTATGATGGTTGGTGGAAATTTAAAATATTCACGAAAATATTCACAAAAAATAATCAAAAGATATTCACGAAAATATTTGTGAAAATATTCAAGAAATATTCAAAGGAATGATTGATTACAAAGATTATTATATGTGATAAGGGGGAGGGAAACCTGTGTTTGCCACATATCTTGCGTTCTACAATATTTCAAGGAAAACAAAAGGAGTGATCTTCATAGGGAACCAGTGGTATGATGGTTGGTGGAAAAAAAAGTATTCAAAAAATATTCACAAAAAATAATCTAAAAATATTCATAAAAATATTCATTAAATATTCAAAGGAATGATTGATTAGAAAGATTATTATATGTGATAAGTGGGGAAGGAAACCTGTGTTTTGCACATATCTTGCGTCCTACAATATTTCAAGGAAAACAAAAGGAGTGATCTTTATAGGGAACCAGTGGGATGATGGTTGGTGAAAAAGAAATTACTCAAAAAATATTCCAAAAAATAATCAAAAAATATTCACAAAGATATTCACAAAAAATAATCAAAAAATATTCATAAAAATGTTCATGAAATATTCAAAGGAATGATTGATTACAAAGATTATATGTGATAAGTGGGGAAGGAAACCTGTGTTTCGCACATATCTTGCGTTCTACAATATTTTAAGGAAAACAAAAGGAGTGATCTTCAAAGGGAACCAGTGGTATGATGGTTGGTGGAAAAAAAGGTTATCAAAAAATATTCACGAAAATATTTGTGAAAATATTCAAGAAATATTCAAAGGAATGATTGATTACAAAGATTATTATATGTGATAAGGGGGAGGGAAACCTGTGTTTGCCACATATCTTGCGTTCTACAATATTTCAAGGAAAACAAAAGGAGTGATCTGGTTGGTGGAAAAAAAGTATTCAAAAAATATTCACGAAAATATTCACGAAAAATAATCAAAAAATATTCATAAAAATATTCATGAAATATTCAAAGGAATGATTGATTACAAAGATTATATGTGATAAGTGGGGAAGGAAACCTGTGTTTTGCACATATCTTGCGTTCTACAATATTTCAAGGAAAACAAAAGGAGTGATCTTTATAGGGAACCATTGGGATGATGGTTGGTGAAAAAGAAATTACTCAAAAAATATTCCAAAAAGTAATCAAAAAATATTCACGAAAATATTCATGAAAATATTCAAGAAATATTCAAAGGAATGATTGATTTCAAAGATTATTATATGTGATAAGGGGGGGGGGCGATCCTGTGTTTGCCACATATCTTGCGTTCTACAATATTTCAAGGAAAACAAAAGGAGTGATCTTCATAGGGAACCAGTGGTATGATGGTTGGTGGAAAAAAAATTATTCAAAAAATATTCACAAAAAATAATCTAAAAATATTCATAAAAATATTCATGAAATATTCAAAGGAATGATTGATTAGAAAGATTATTATATGTGATAAGTGGGGAAGGAAACCTGTGTTTTGCACATATCTTGCGTTCTACAATATTTCAAGGAAAACAAAAGGAGTGATCTTTATAGGGAACCAGTGGTATGATGGTTGGTGGAAAAAAAGGTATTCAAAAAATATTCAAAAAAATAATCAAAAAATATTCACGAAAATATTCATGAAAATATTCACGAAAATATTCACGAAAATATTCACGAAAATATTCAAGCAACATTCACAGGAATGATTTATTTCAAAGATTATTATATGCGATAAGTGGGGAAGAAAACCTGTGTTTTGCACATATCTTGCGTTCTACAATATTTCAAGGAAAACAAAAGGAGTGATCTTCATAGGGAACCAGTGGTATGATGGTTGGTGGAAAAAAAGGTATTCAAAAAATATTCAAAAAAATAATCAAAAAATATTCACGAAAATATTCACGAAAATATTTACGAAAATATTCACGAAAATATTCAAGCAACATTCACAGGAATGATTGATTACAAAGATTATTATATGCGATAAGTGGGGATGAAAACCTGTGTTTTGCACATATCTTAAGTTCTACAATATTTCAAGGAAAACAAAAGGAGTGATCTTCATAGGGAACCAGTGGTATGATGGTTGGTGGAAAAAAAAGTATTCAAAAAATATTTTAAAAAATAATCAAAAAATATTCACGAAAATATTCACGAAAATATTCACGAAAATATTCACGAAAAATAATCAAAAAATATTCATAAAAATATTCATGAAATATTCAAAGGAATGATTCATTACAAAGATTATTATATGTGATAAGTGGGGAAGTAAACCTGTGTTTTGCACATATCTTGCGTTCTACAATATTTCAAGGAAAACAAAAGGAGTGATCTTCATAGGGAACCAGTGGTATGATGGTTGGTGGAAAAAAAAGTATTCAAAAAATATTCACAAAAAATAATCTAAAAATATTCATAAAAATATTCATTAAATATTTAAAGGAATGATTGATTAGAAAGATTATTATATGTGATAAGTGGGGAAGGAAACCTGTGTTTTGCACATATCTTGCGTCCTACAATATTTCAAGGAAAACAAAAGGAGTGATCTTTATAGGGAACCAGTGGGATGATGGTTGGTGAAAAAGAAATTACTCAAAAAATATTCCAAAAAATAATCAAAAAATATTCACAAAGATATTCACAAAAAATAATCAAAAAATATTCATAAAAATGTTCATGAAATATTCAAAGGAATGATTGATTACAAAGATTATATGTGATAAGTGGGGAAGGAAACCTGTGTTTTGCACATATCTTGCGTTCTACAATATTTCAAGGAAAACAAAAGGAGTGATCTTCAAAGGGAACCAGTGGTATGATGGTTGGTGGAAAAAAAGGTTATCAAAAAATATTCACGAAAATATTTGTGAAAATATTCAAGAAATATTCAAAGGAATGATTGATTACAAAGATTATTATATGTGATAAGGGGGAGGGAAACCTGTGTTTGCCACATATCTTGCGTTCTACAATATTTCAAGGAAAACAAAAGGAGTGATCTGGTTGGTGGAAAAAAAGTATTCAAAAAATATTCACGAAAATATTCACGAAAAATAATCAAAAAATATTCATAAAAATATTCATGAAATATTCAAAGGAATGATTGATTACAAAGATTATATGTGATAAGTGGGGAAGGAAACCTGTGTTTTGCACATATCTTGCGTTCTACAATATTTCAAGGAAAACAAAAGGAGTGATCTTTATAGGGAACCATTGGGATGATGGTTGGTGAAAAAGAAATTACTCAAAAAATATTCCAAAAAGTAATCAAAAAATATTCACGAAAATATTCATGAAAATATTCAAGAAATATTCAAAGGAATGATTGATTTCAAAGATTATTATATGTGATAAGGGGGGGGGGGGGGCGATCCTGTGTTTGCCACATATCTTGCGTTCTACAATATTTCAAGGAAAACAAAAGGAGTGATCTTCATAGGGAACCAGTGGTATGATGGTTGGTGGAAAAAAAATTATTCAAAAAATATTCACAAAAAATAATCTAAAAATATTCATAAAAATATTCATGAAATATTCAAAGGAATGATTGATTAGAAAGATTATTATATGTGATAAGTGGGGAAGGAAACCTGTGTTTTGCACATATCTTGCGTTCTACAATATTTCAAGGAAAACAAAAGGAGTGATCTTTATAGGGAACCAGTGGGATGATGGTTGGTGAAAAATAAATTACTCAAAAAATATTCCAAAAAATAATCAAAAAATATTCACGAAAATATTCACAAAAAATAATCAAAAGATATTCACGAAAATATTTGTGAAAATATTCAAGAAATATTCAAAGGAATGATTGATTACAAAGATTATTATATGTGATAAGGGGGAGGGAAACCTGTGTTTGCCACATATCTTGCGTTCTACAATATTTCAAGGAAAACAAAAGGAGTGATCTTCATAGGGAACCAGTGGTATGATTGTTGGTGGAAAAAAAAGTATTCAAAAAATATTCACAAAAAATAATCTAAAAATATTCATAAAAATATTGATGAAATATTCAAAGGAATGATTGATTAGAAAGATTATTATATGTGATAAGTGGGGAAGGAAACCTGTGTTTTGCACATATCTTGCGTTCTACAATATTTCAAGGAAAACAAAAGGAGTGATCTTTATAGGGAACCAGTGGTATGATGGTTGGTGGAAAAAAAGGTATTCAAAAAATATTCAAAAAAATAATCAAAAAATATTCACGAAAATATTCATGAAAATATTCACGAAAATATTCACGAAAATATTCATGAAATATTCAAAGGAATGATTGATTAGAAAGATTATTATATGTGATAAGTGGGGAAGGAAACCTGTGTTTTGCACATATCTTGCGTTCTACAATATTTCAAGGAAAACAAAAGGAGTGATCTTCATAGGGAACCAGTGGTATGATGGTTGGTGGAAATTTAAAATATTCACGAAAATATTCACAAAAAATAATCAAAAGATATTCACGAAAATATTTGTGAAAATATTCAAGAAATATTCAAAGGAATGATTGATTACAAAGATTATTATATGTGATAAGGGGGAGGGAAACCTGTGTTTGCCACATATCTTGCGTTCTACAATATTTCAAGGAAAACAAAAGGAGTGATCTTCATAGGGAACCAGTGGTATGATGGTTGGTGGAAAAAAAAGTATTCAAAAAATATTCACAAAAAATAATCTAAAAATATTAATAAAAATATTCATTAAATATTCAAAGGAATGATTGATTAGAAAGATTATTATATGTGATAAGTGGGGAAGGAAACCTGTGTTTTGCACATATCTTGCGTCCTACAATATTTCAAGGAAAACAAAAGGAGTGATCTTTATAGGGAACCAGTGGGATGATGGTTGGTGAAAAAGAAATTACTCAAAAAATATTCCAAAAAATAATCAAAAAATATTCACAAAGATATTCACAAAAAATAATCAAAAAATATTCATAAAAATGTTCATGAAATATTCAAAGGAATGATTGATTACAAAGATTATATGTGATAAGTGGGGAAGGAAACCTGTGTTTCGCACATATCTTGCGTTCTACAATATTTTAAGGAAAACAAAAGGAGTGATCTTCAAAGGGAACCAGTGGTATGATGGTTGGTGGAAAAAAAGGTTATCAAAAAATATTCACGAAAATATTTGTGAAAATATTCAAGAAATATTCAAAGGAATGATTGATTACAAAGATTATTATATGTGATAAGGGGGAGGGAAACCTGTGTTTGCCACATATCTTGCGTTCTACAATATTTCAAGGAAAACAAAAGGAGTGATCTGGTTGGTGGAAAAAAAGTATTCAAAAAATATTCACGAAAATATTCACGAAAAATAATCAAAAAATATTCATAAAAATATTCATGAAATATTCAAAGGAATGATTGATTACAAAGATTATATGTGATAAGTGGGGAAGGAAACCTGTGTTTTGCACATATCTTGCGTTCTACAATATTTCAAGGAAAACAAAAGGAGTGATCTTTATAGGGAACCATTGGGATGATGGTTGGTGAAAAAGAAATTACTCAAAAAATATTCCAAAAAGTAATCAAAAAATATTCACGAAAATATTCATGAAAATATTCAAGAAATATTCAAAGGAATGATTGATTTCAAAGATTATTATATGTGATAAGGGGGGGGGGGGCGATCCTGTGTTTGCCACATATCTTGCGTTCTACAATATTTCAAGGAAAACAAAAGGAGTGATCTTCATAGGGAACCAGTGGTATGATGGTTGGTGGAAAAAAAATTATTCAAAAAATATTCACAAAAAATAATCTAAAAATATTCATAAAAATATTCATGAAATATTCAAAGGAATGATTGATTAGAAAGATTATTATATGTGATAAGTGGGGAAGGAAACCTGTGTTTTGCACATATCTTGCGTTCTACAATATTTCAAGGAAAACAAAAGGAGTGATCTTTATAGGGAACCAGTGGTATGATGGTTGGTGGAAAAAAAGGTATTCAAAAAATATTCAAAAAAATAATCAAAAAATATTCACGAAAATATTCATGAAAATATTCACGAAAATATTCACGAAAATATTCACGAAAATATTCAAGCAACATTCACAGGAATGATTTATTTCAAAGATTATTATATGCGATAAGTGGGGAAGAAAACCTGTGTTTTGCACATATCTTGCGTTCTACAATATTTCAAGGAAAACAAAAGGAGTGATCTTCATAGGGAACCAGTGGTATGATGGTTGGTGGAAAAAAAGGTATTCAAAAAATATTCAAAAAAATAATCAAAAAATATTCACGAAAATATTCACGAAAATATTTACGAAAATATTCACGAAAATATTCAAGCAACATTCACAGGAATGATTGATTACAAAGATTATTATATGCGATAAGTGGGGATGAAAACCTGTGTTTTGCACATATCTTAAGTTCTACAATATTTCAAGGAAAACAAAAGGAGTGATCTTCATAGGGAACCAGTGGTATGATGGTTGGTGGAAAAAAAAGTATTCAAAAAATATTTTAAAAAATAATCAAAAAATATTCACGAAAATATTCACGAAAATATTCACGAAAAATAATCAAAAAATATTCATAAAAATATTCATGAAATATTCAAAGGAATGATTCATTACAAAGATTATTATATGTGATAATTGGGGAAGTAAACCTGTGTTTTGCACATATCTTGCGTTCTACAATATTTCAAGGAAAACAAAAGGAGTGATCTTTATAGGGAACTAGTGGGATGATGGTTGGTGAAAAATAAATTACTCAAAAAATATTCCAAAAAATAATCAAAAAATATTCACGAAAATATTCACAAAAAATAATCAAAAGATATTCACGAAAATATTTGTGAAAATATTCAAGAAATATTCAAAGGAATGATTGATTACAAAGATTATTATATGTGATAAGGGGGAGGGAAACCTGTGTTTGCCACATATCTTGCGTTCTACAATATTTCAAGGAAAACAAAAGGAGTGATCTTTATAGGGAACCAGTGGTATGATGGTTGGTGGAAAAAAAGGTATTCAAAAAATATTCAAAAAAATAATCAAAAAATATTCACGAAAATATTCATGAAAATATTCACGAAAATATTCACGAAAATATTCAAGCAACATTCACAGGAATGATTAATTGCAAAGATTATTATATGCGATAAGTGGGGAAGAAAACCGGTGTTTTGCACATATCTTAAGTTCTACAATATTTCAAGGAAAACAAAAGGAGTGATCTTCATAGGGAACCAGTGGTATGATTGTTGGTGGAAAAAAAGTATTTAAAAAATATTTTAAAAAATAATCAAAAAATATTCACGAAAATATTCACGAAAAATAATCAAAAAATATTCATAAAAATATTCATGAAATATTCAAAGGAATGATTCATTACAAAGATTAGTATATGTGATAAGTGGGGAAGGAAACCTGTGTTTTGCACATATCTTGCGTTCTACAATATTTCAAGGAAAACAAAAGGAGTGATCTTTATAGGGAACCAGTTGTATGATGGTTGGTGGAAAAAAAGGTATTCAAAAAATATTCAAAAAAATAATCAAAAAATATTCACGAAAATATTCATGAAAATATTCACGAAAATATTCACGAAAATATTCAAGCAACATTCACAGGAATGATTGATTTCAAAGATTATTATATGCGATAAGTGGGGAAGAAAACCTGTGTTTTGCACATATCTTGCGTTCTACAATATTTCAAGGAAAACAAAAGGAGTGATCTTCATAGGGAACCAGTGGTACTATGGTTGGTGGAAAAAAAGGTATTCAAAAAATATTCCAAAAAATAATCAAAAAATATTCACGAAAATATTCACGAAAATATTTACGAAAATATTCACGAAAATATTCACGAAAATATTCAAGCAACATTCACAGGAATGATTTATTACAAAGATTATTATATGTGATAAGTGGGGAAGGAAACCTGTGTTTTGCACATATCTTGCGTTCTACAATATTTCAAGGAAAACAAAAGGAGTGATCTTTATAGGGAACCAGTGGGATGATGGTTGGTGAAAAAGAAATTACTCAAAAAATATTCCAAAAAATAATCAAAAAATATTCACGAAAATATTCACAAAAAATAATGAAAAGATATTCACGAAAATATTTGTGAAAATATTCAAGAAATATTCAAAGGAATGATTGATTACAAAGATTATTATATGTGATAAGTGGGAGGGAAACCTGTGTTTGCCACATATCTTGCGTTCTACAATATTTCAAGGAAAACAAAAGAAGTGATCTTTTTAGGGAACCAGTGGGATGATGGTTGATGAAAAAGAAATTACTCAAAAAATATTCCAAAAAGTAATCAAAAAATATTCACGAAAATATTCATGAAAATATTCAAGAAATATTCAAAGGAATGATTGATTTCAAAGATTATTATATGTGATAAGGGGGGGGGGGCGATCCTGTGTTTGCCACATATCTTGCGTTCTACAATATTTCAAGGAAAACAAAAGGAGTGATCTTCATAGGGAACCAGTGGTATGATGGTTGGTGGAAAAAAAAGTATTCAAAAAATATTCACAAAAAATAATCTAAAAATATTTATAAAAATATTCATGAAATATTCAAAGGAATGATTGATTAGAAAGATTATTATATGTGATAAGTGGGGAAGGAAACCTGTGTTTTGCACATATCTTGCGTTCTACAATATTTCAAGGAAAACAAAAGGAGTGATCTTTATAGGGAACCAGTGGGATGATGGTTGGTGAAAAAGAAATTACTCAAAAAATATTTCAAAAAATAATCAAAAAATATTCACAAAAATATTCACAAAAAATAATCAAAAGATATTCACGAAAATATTTGTGAAAATATTCAAGAAATATTCAAAGGAATGATTGATTACAAAGATTATTATATGTGATAAGGGGGAGGGAAACCTGTGTTTGCCACATATCTTGCGTTCTACAATATTTCAAGGAAAACAAAAGGAGTGATCTTCATAGGGAACCAGTGGTATGATGGTTGGTGGAAAAAAAAGTATTCAAAAAATATTCACAAAAAATAATCTAAAAATATTCATAAAAATATTCATGAAATATTCAAAGGAATGATTGATTAGAAAGATTATTATATGTGATAAGTGGGGAAGGAAACCTGTGTTTTGCACATATCTTGCGTTCTACAATATTTCAAGGAAAACAAAAGGAGTGATCTTTATAGGGAACCAGTGGTATGATGGTTGGTGGAAAAAAAGGTATTCAAAAAATATTCAAAAAAATAATCAAAAAATATTCACGAAAATATTCATGAAAATATTCACGAAAATATTCACGAAAATATTCAAGCAACATTCACAGGAATGATTAATTACAAAGATTATTATATGCGATAAGTGGGGAAGAAAACCTGTGTTTTGCACATATCTTAAGTTCTACAATATTTCAAGGAAAACAAAAGGAGTGATCTTCATAGGGAACCAGTGGGATGATGGTTGGTGAAAAAGAAATTACTCAAAAAATATTCCAAAAAATAATCAAAAAATATTCACAAAGATATTCACAAAAAATAATCAAAAAATATTCATAAAAATATTCATGAAATATTCAAAGGAATGATTGATTAGAAAGATTATTATATGTGATAAGTGGGGAAGGAAACCTGTGTTTTGCACATATCTTGCGTTCTACAATATTTCAAGGAAAACAAAAGGAGTGATCTTCATAGGGAACCAGTGGTATGATGGTTGGTGGAAAAAAAGGTTATCAAAAAATATTCACGAAAATATTCATGAAAATTTTCACGAAAATATTCATGAAAATATTCATGAAAATTTTCAAGAAAATATTTGTGAAAATATTCAAGAAATATTCAAAGGAATGATTGATTACAAAGATTATTATATCTGATAAGGGGGGGGCGATCCTGTGTTTGCCACATATCTTGCGTTCTACAATATTTCAAGGAAAACAAAAGGAGTGATCTTCATAGGGAACCAGTGGTATGATGGTTGGTGGAAAAAAAGGTATTCAAAAAATATTCAAAAAAATAATCAAAAAATATTCACGAAAATATTCATGAAAATATTCACGAAAATATTCACGAAAATATTCAAGCAACATTCACAGGAATGATTAATTACAAAGATTATTATATGCGATAAGTGGGGAAGAAAACCTGTGTTTTGCACATATCTTAAGTTCTACAATATTTCAAGGAAAACAAAAGGAGTGATCTTCATAGGGAACCAGTGGGATGATGGTTGGTGAAAAAGAAATTACTCAAAAAATATTCCAAAAAATAATCAAAAAATATTCACAAAGATATTCACAAAAAATAATCAAAAAATATTCATAAAAATATTCATGAAATATTCAAAGGAATGATTGATTAGAAAGATTATTATATGTGATAAGTGGGGAAGGAAACCTGTGTTTTGCACATATCTTGCGTTCTACAATATTTCAAGGAAAACAAAAGGAGTGATCTTCATAGGGAACCAGTGGTATGATGGTTGGTGGAAAAAAAGGTTATCAAAAAATATTCACGAAAATATTCATGAAAATTTTCACGAAAATATTCATGAAAATATTCATGAAAATTTTCAAGAAAATATTTGTGAAAATATTCAAGAAATATTCAAAGGAATGATTGATTACAAAGATTATTATATCTGATAAGGGGGGGGCGATCCTGTGTTTGCCACATATCTTGCGTTCTACAATATTTCAAGGAAAACAAAAGGAGTGATCTTCATAGGGAACCAGTGGTATGATGGTTGGTGGAAAAAAAGTATTCAAAAAATATTTTAAAAAAGAATCAAAAAATATTCACGAAAATATTCACGAAAAATAATCAAAAAATATTCAAGAAAATATTCATGAAATATTCAAAGGAATGATTCATTACAAAGATTATTATATGTGATAAGTGGGGAAGAAAACCTGTGTTTTGCACATATCTTGCGTTCTACAATATTTCAAGGAAAACAAAAGGAGTGATCTTTATAGGGAACCAGTGGTATGATGGTTGGTGGAAAAAAAGGTATTCAAAAAATATTCAAAAAAATAATCAAAAAATATTCACGAAAATATTCATGAAAATATTCACGAAAATATTCACGAAAATATTCAAGCAACATTCACAGGAATGATTGATTTCAAAGATTATTATATGCGATAAGTGGGGAAGAAAACCTGTGTTTTGCACATATCTTGCGTTCTACAATATTTCAAGGAAAACAAAAGGAGTGATCTTCATAGGGAACCAGTGGTACTATGGTTGGTGGAAAAAAAGGTATTCAAAAAATATTCAAAAAAATAATCAAAAAATATTCACGAAAATATTCACGAAAATATTTACGAAAATATTCACGAAAATATTCACGAAAATATTCAAGCAACATTCACAGGAATGATTGATTACAAAGATTATTATATGTGATAAGTGGGGATGAAAACCTGTGTTTTGCACATATCTTAAGTTCTACAATATTTCAAGGAAAACAAAAGGAGTGATCTTCATAGGGAACCAGTGGTATGATGGTTGGTGGAAAAAAAAGTATTCAAAAAATATTTTAAAAAATAATCAAAAAATATTCACGAAAATATTCACGAAAATATTCACGAAAAATAATCAAAAAAGATTCATAAAAATATTCATGAAATATTCAAAGGAATGATTCATTACAAAGATTATTATATGTGATAAGTGGGGAAGGAAACCTGTGTTTTGCACATATCTTGCGTTCTACAATATTTCAAGGAAAACAAAAGGAGTGATCTTTATAGGGAACCAGTGGGATGATGGTTGGTGAAAAAGAAATTACTCAAAAAATATTCCAAAAAATAATCAAAAAATATTCACGAAAATATTCACAAAAAATAATGAAAAGATATTCACGAAAATATTTGTGAAAATATTCAAGAAATATTCAAAGGAATGATTGATTACAAAGATTATTATATGTGATAAGTGGGAGGGAAACCTGTGTTTGCCACATATCTTGCGTTCTACAATATTTCAAGGAAAACAAAAGAAGTGATCTTTTTAGGGAACCAGTGGGATGATGGTTGATGAAAAAGAAATTACTCAAAAAATATTCCAAAAAGTAATCAAAAAATATTCACGAAAATATTCATGAAAATATTCAAGAAATATTCAAAGGAATGATTGATTTCAAAGATTATTATATGTGATAAGGGGGGGGGGGGCGATCCTGTGTTTGCCACATATCTTGCGTTCTACAATATTTCAAGGAAAACAAAAGGAGTGATCTTCATAGGGAACCAGTGGTATGATGGTTGGTGGAAAAAAAAGTATTCAAAAAATATTCACAAAAAATAATCTAAAAATATTCATAAAAATATTCATGAAATATTCAAAGGAATGATTGATTAGAAAGATTATTATATGTGATAAGTGGGGAAGGAAACCTGTGTTTTGCACATATCTTGCGTTCTACAATATTTCAAGGAAAACAAAAGGAGTGATCTTTATAGGGAACCAGTGGTATGATGGTTGGTGGAAAAAAAGGTATTCAAAAAATATTCAAAAAAATAATCAAAAAATATTCACGAAAATATTCATGAAAATATTCACGAAAATATTCACGAAAATATTCAAGCAACATTCACAGGAATGATTTATTACAAAGATTATTATATGCGATAAGTGGGGAAGAAAACCTGTGTTTTGCACATATCTTAAGTTCTACAATATTTCAAGGAAAACAAAAGGAGTGATCTTCATAGGGAACCAGTGGGATGATGGTTGGTGAAAAAGAAATTACTCAAAAAATATTCCAAAAAATAATCAAAAAATATTCACAAAGATATTCACAAAAAATAATCAAAAAATATTCATAAAAATATTCATGAAATATTCAAAGGAATGATTGATTAGAAAGATTATTATATGTGATAAGTGGGGAAGGAAACCTGTGTTTTGCACATATCTTGCGTTCTACAATATTTCAAGGAAAACAAAAGGAGTGATCTTCATAGGGAACCAGTGGTATGATGGTTGGTGGAAAAAAAGGTTATCAAAAAATATTCACGAAAATATTCATGAAAATTTTCACGAAAATATTCATGAAAATATTCATGAAAATTTTCAAGAAAATATTTGTGAAAATATTCAAGAAATATTCAAAGGAATGATTGATTACAAAGATTATTATATGTGATAAGGGGGGGGCGATTCTGTGTTTGCCACATATCTTGCGTTCTACAATATTTCAAGGAAAACAAAAGGAGTGATCTTCATAGGGAACCAGTGGGATGATGGTTGGTGAAAAATGAATATTTAAAAAATAATCAAAAAATATTCACAAAAAATAATCAAAAAATATTCACAAAAAATAATCAAAAGATATTCACGAAAATATTTGTGAAAATATTCAAGAAATATTCAAAGGAATGATTGATTACAAAGATTATTATATGTGATAAGGGGGAGGGAAACCTGTGTTTGCCACATATCTTGCGTTCTACAATATTTCAAAGAAAACAAAAGGAGTGATCTTTATAGGGAACCAGTGGGATGATGGTTGGTGAAAAAGAAATTACTCAAAAAATATTCCAAAAAATAATCAAAAAATATTCACGAAAATATTCACAAAAAATAATCAAAAGATATTCACGAAAATATTTGTGAAAATATTCAAGAAATATTCAAAGGAATGATTGATTAAAAGATTATTATATGTGATAAGGGGGAGGGAAACCTGTGTTTGCCACATATCTTGCGTTCTACAATATTTCAAGGAAAACAAAAGGAGTGATCTTCATAGGGAACCAGTGGGATGATGGTTGGTGAAAAAGAAATTACTCAAAAAATATTCCAAAAAATAATCAAAAACTATTCACGAAAATATTCACAAAATGTAATCAGAAAATATTCACGAAAATATTCATGTAAATATTCAAGAAATATTCAAAGGAATGATTGATTACAAAGATTATTATATGTGATAAGGGGGAGGGAAACCTGTGTTTGCCACATATCTTGCGTTCTACAATATTTCAAGGAAAACAAAAGGAGTGATCTTCATAGGGAACCAGTGGTATGATGGTTGGTGGAAAAAAAATTATTCAAAAAATATTCACGAAAAATAATCTAAAAATATTCATAAAAATATTCATGAAATATTCAAAGGAATGATTGATTAGAAAGATTATTATATGTGATAAGTGGGGAAGGAAACCTGTGTTTTGCACATATCTTGCGTTCTACAATATTTCAAGGAAAACAAAAGGAGTGATCTTTATAGGGAAACAGTGGTATGATGGTTGGTGGAAAAAAAGGTATTCAAAAAATATTCAAAAAAATAATCAAAAAATATTCACAAAAAATAATCAAAAGATATTCACGAAAATATTCAAGAAATATTCAAAGGAATGATTCATTACAAAGATTATTATATGTGATAAGTGGGGAAGAAAACCTGTGTTTTGCACATACCTTGCGTTCTACAATATTTCAAGGAGAAAAAAAAGGAGTGATCTTCATAGACCAGTGGGATGATGGTTGGTTAAAAAAAAAGTATTAAAAAAATATTCCAAAAAATAATCAAAAAATATTCACGAAAATATTTATGAAAATATCCAAGAAATATTCAAAGGAATGATTGATTACAAAGATTATTAAATGTGATAAGGGGGAGGGAATCCTGTGTTTGCCACATATCTTGCGTTCTACAATATTCCTATCAATGCACAGTAAGGCTACGTCTGGGCAGAAGTTAGATTAGCATGTGTCGTTATTTTTTTAATGTTTACTGCATTGTTTAACGAGATATTGTGTATGTTTATGAACTGCCGTATGATGAAACGAACCACTATCGTGTCTCACTGTATAGGATCTGTTTGTCTTTCCTTTCTTTCGATTTATCATTCACTAATCAATACACCTGCCTACTTATAGATTGACCTACAGACAGAGGTTTAACTATGCGAGGAACACACGTGGTTTACAACAACAACCTCCTAGCAACACTCCTGCCATCTGCCACACATGACCTGCCATGTGATCGGTATTTAAGCTTGCAGCTAGCTCCCTTCCTCACTCATATCTCACCCTTCCTATCTCACAGACACACACACACTCATCTACGCACACACTCCACCCCCCGCCCCACCAACACACACCTCCCCCTCCACATGGATGAATGAACGTTTTTATTTGTTGTTTAGATGTTAGAATATTGTATACTACCTTTTGTTGATTTAAAATGGAAGTTAATAAACCCTGTCATACTTTGAGGAGCAGTTTTTTGTGATTTCTCTGTGCATGTGCGTACTGTGATGCTGGCTGGAAGCATTGACAGTGTACAAACTCAAACCTTCAATTCCTTGCTCTTAATGAGTGAACATCATTTATATGACTTTGCTAAGTGTATAAATAACAGAAAGACATCAATTGCCTTTTGATAAAAGTAGCTGCTATTAATAAAAAGTCCACTGGGGGTCGCAGTCTGTGAGTGAGTGCACGTGTTAGACCAGGATCGACGACAGCGTCCCTCCAGGCAGCTGGGGGGGGCTGGAGTCCATCCCACCCAACTTCGGGCGAGAGACGGGGTACACCCTGCACTGGTCGCCAGCCGGAGGGCTAACACAGAGACATACAACCATTCACACTCACAGGAAATTTAGAGTCCCCAATCAACCTGATCGCCGGATCATGTCTTTGGACTTTGGAAGCCGGAGTACCCAGGGAGAACCCACGCAGACACAGGGAGAACACGCAGACTCCAACACAGAAAGGCCACTGGGCGGAGTCGAACCCCAGACCTTATTGCTGTGAAGGGACAGTGCTAACCACCACACCACCATGCCGCCCGGTAGTGTTTTACAGTATGAATATTATCAGTCATCTTCCAGCAGGTGGAGCTGTTCTCTTTCTCCTCTTGATCTCCTTCAGAGTCCAAAAGTCAGTAAAACACAGACCAGTAAGATGACATGTAGCTGTCCTGATAGGAAACACTGTAAAAAGTGCCGAAATGTATTTAAAGCAGATGAAGAAATGAACATGAAGCTTTGTGGACTTGAATCTTGAATCTTGGACTTGAACTGAATCAGCAGGTGAGAACAAGCAGAGCGTCTCTCAGGTGTGTTTCAGTGCAGGAACAAAGGCCCAGGTGAGCTCTGTGGTCCCTGCTGGGTCCTAGTGCCCCTCCGTCTGCTACCTTCCCCTCCTCATCAGTAACAGTCCTCACAGACTCCAGATCAGACTGAGCTCCTCTTCTTCATCACAGTGTCATCATTCAGACTAACAGCAGCTTCTCTCTGCCTGCTCACACAGGCGCCATCTTGTTTTCTAGTCACACATCACAATCACGGCCATCAATGATGTCATTCATCCAATCACAGCTCCACTTACTGAACTTGTAGACGTTTACCTTTATGACAAACTGCAGCGTTCTCACAAAGTACATGTCATCTCCTGCCTGGACTACTGTAACCCCCTCCTGCAGGTCTCCTGCTACCGCCATTCGACCTCTGCAGCTCATCCAGAATGCAGCAGCCCGACTGGTCTTTAACCTTCCGAAATTCTCCCACACTCCTCCACTCCTCCGCTCTCTTCACTGGCTACCGGTGGCTGCCCGCATCCAGTTCAAAACATTAGTGCTCACGTACCATGCTGTGAATGGATCGGGTCCAGCTTACAGAGTCCTCCACCCTCCAGAGTCTCAGTTTCAGTCCCACTGGTTCAGAATGATGAGTTGTAATGAGAAGACAAAAACACCATTCAAACGTCTCAAAAGCCAGCGGATGAACTAATAACAGCCAAAAAGAGGAGGAATGACTTTATTTAATAAGAGTAGCAAAAATCAGCGTTCCTTGTAGTACCCGAGAGGGTGAGTGACCTCATCAGCGCTCGTCCTGCCACGGCGTTGATTCGTCCTGTGACGTCTCTTTGGTTCAGGCTGTCAACAAGCCTTCGATGTGTCGCATCAGCTTGCTGGTGGAAACAGACTGTGGAAATTACTTTTGTTTCTTTGGGTCTTAACGAGGATTAAACAGACTAAACTCCACAGGTTCATTTGTGAGCTTCAGGGCCCTTTCACTCTGCCTCATCGAGTCCAGACTTCCTGACCCTTTAGTTTGACACTGGAACCCCAAACATTATAGCTGATGTCTCCGTTTAAGGTATAAGGTGAGGCAACTTTCTACTCTGCTGTTGAAAGTCGGTAAATTGTGACTTTGGGTATTTTCTCTTCTTGGCAGAGGGATGTGTATGATGCAATAATAGACTCGTGTGGTGAAGAGGAAGCATTTGAGAGCCATTCGCTTCCTTTTTCTCTGCCTCAGTTCTTCTTCTGCAGCAACAAAAGAATCTCTGCAGAAACCCTTTAAGTTCCGTTTCATCCTGAAAAACGAAGAGAAACAAAGAAAATTCTGCGTTTCTTTGGATTCGTCTTACGGGGAAAAGGAAATGAGCCACATGCTTCTACTGAGATAAGATATATATATATATATATATATATATATATATATATATATATATATATATATATATATATATATATAAATCCTTTAATTGAAGTTTTTGTATATACAAATTGTAATTAATTCAATGTGTTACAGTTGCCATCTGTAAATTAAGACAATTTTCAAAATAAAACGACAGAGCAACCGCATATAGAATATAGAAGGAATTTGTGATGATTTGACGTTTGACGTTAGGAATACCACAAGTTGTGAATTCCCTTGTGTGTGATTTCAAATGTAAATGTAGTTCTGTTTTTCTTGTGTGCTGTACTAATAACGATGATTATTAATAAACGGATGGAAAAGATTAAACTGTAAAGCGTTCTGATGAGCAAACAGCAGAAACTTAACTTGTCACCTGTTGAATAAGAATCTATGTGTAGGAAGCAAAGAACCACCAGAAAGATGAACTATACGGTTATAAATGTTTTACATTTTTTTACAATCACTTTGATACTATTTTCAGAACCTTGATGTTATTTTTCAACACATTGCATCGTGCAATCAGATCTTTAAGAAACTTTTCACTTGCGGGTTCATTGGTTCAAACAACGGATTTATCATGAAATACCAATGAAACATTCATTTAGATCACCTACACACAAGATACTATAGTTTCACTATGTGGTTGTTTGTACAATCATTCAACACTGCTGTACAAAATGCCTGGTCCGTCATCCCCTGTGATTGTCTGATTGTTTCCACCTGTGTCCAATCACCTGCACCTTCCCAAAGTAATTAAGCCCTGTGTGTCTCTTGTCCCTTGTCGTGTCATTGTTGAATGTCAGATGTAGTGTCTGCATGTTTGTGGATCCTGTGGTGTCTTGTTCCTGGTCCCTGCCTGCGCTTTTGCCCCTGGACATTTTTGGATTTCTGGAAGTCTTTTTTTTTTTGAGTCCTGTCTCTGCCTACACCCGTTCCTGACAGAATGTAAATACATCCCTGTAAAAGTACTGCTGTAGTAGAAAGAAGAGTACACATAGCGGAATCATTGCACAAAATTTGACTGTTATGAAATGCAATAAAATCCCAACGTAGGTTTATTTGAATCAAACCAAAGATTAGCTCTGAGTAATTAGCTCTGTTCCTCACCTGGGACCGAAAAAAAGGTTTTATTACCACACGTTTACATTTTCATTAACCCGGTCTTGTGGATCTGGCCACAGGTTCTGATCCACATCACAATGGATGTTTTCATCAGCCAAACATCCTGGAATCCAGGCCTGACACTGGTCCGGCGTGATGTTGTTGCATGCGTCATCCAGGCCTGGAAACGGGTTACTTGTTGGCGAGGGCACCTATCGTACACCTTCCACCTCCATGAGCGAACAATTCCTCAGTCAGGCTAAGGAAAGGAGAGTATGGGGGCAAACACAGGCTGGTAAATTGCGCATGTGCATGAAAACATACTTGCACCATTTGAGCATGGAGGAACCTAACATTGTCCCCCACAATGACATCACCTCATCAGCTCTACAGACCTGATCTAACTCCTCAAGGAAGGTTACACGGAGAGCTGCTTTATATGAGCCAATGGGAGCCCTGCGCCCAACCACACATCTTGGTGTTGGCAGAATTGTCATTACAAGGCCTGCAGCATGAGGTGAAAAAGTGGTACATGGGACGGTAGAAACAGTGTCTGATAGAGAATGATGATCAAATATTACATCCACAGATAATGTAGTCCAATCAGTTCCTCGCTAATTGGTGTAAACGGATGTCATTATTTTGAAACCTCATTATCTAAACAATATTGTTTGTCAGTATCCATAAAACTATGCACTCAGGGTTATGCAGCAAGTACTTATTATATTGAGATATTGTATCATTTGATAGTTAGATCATTATAATGAAATAAATGGAGAATTATTTCAACTGGGGGGATGAGGGGTCAACGTGGCGCAGGAGTAGGGTCGAGGGTGTGCTGGGAACCACAAGGTTGGCGGTTTGAGCCCCGGCTGCCCCCTATTGAAGTGTCCCTGAGCAAGACACCTGACCCCTGATTGCTCCCTGGCAAAAAAAATATAAGTGCTACGGGTTAAAAAAAAAATCAATGTAAGCCACTTTGAAAAAAAGCGTCAGTTAAACAACCTGTAATGTAGGAATTGCATTTTGAAATAGTAGTACTTTGATGTTACGTTGAGTCATATTGAACAGGTGATTTTACAAATGATCTTTGGTTTTTGTCTATTGTATCCAAGTTGTTTTTGAAAAACATGCAATTTGATCATTGGTTGTGAATTTTGCGTCAAGGTTCTGAAATTAGCGGCAAAGTGATTGTAACAAAAAGTTTTATCATAATCCAGTCGGTAGTTTTTCTTCGACAAGCAGACCAAAAGACATCACATCATTTACATACATTTCTAACATTTAGAAACTTAACTAGACCAAGAATGTATAATTTACCTCTTTTGACACAGCAGAACCTCCTCATGAGCTTTGGGGAGTCCGAAAATACTTCAGCATTTACTGTAAACGACTGTGGTAATCTAAATGTATTCTTAGAATGTGCATCTTATCTTCATTAATTACTTCCCAGAAAGGGACGTGGTTATTGGTCATGGACCTCGGAGATAAAAACAGAAGTTAGTTCTACTCCAGTTTGGTTCCTGGTGCCAAGTTTCTGTTCCTGATTCTGGAGCGGGTTTAACCAACGTCTGTCCCAGACCAGACTTGGGTCATCTGAGTTGGACCCCCGAGGTCACGTGCTGCTTCCAGAGAGAACTTAACATTTGTTTTTGCAACCTGAGTTTTACATTGAAGTAAACAGCTGGAGGCAAAATGAAGCATCTCTTCAAATCTACAATATTAGAA
The DNA here is from genome assembly GCF_964276395.1 of Gasterosteus aculeatus. Classification (NCBI taxonomy): domain Eukaryota; kingdom Metazoa; phylum Chordata; class Actinopteri; order Perciformes; family Gasterosteidae; genus Gasterosteus; species Gasterosteus aculeatus. Next base: position 22,021,558 of record NC_135701.1, on the reverse strand, counting down.
TGAAAAAAGTCATGAACAAAAAAATAAACAAATATTTTTGTCAATAAACGTGAAGGGAAAAAAAAAGTCTACACATGTGGTTGAAAAATGAAAAAAAATACAATGACAAAAAGTTCATGGAAAGAAAGGAAAACAATATTTGGTTGAAAAGTGTGATGGAGAGATGGCTGGTGAAGTAAAAAAAGAACCTAAAAGCTCCATCCATCCATTGTCAAACCGCTTATCCTGCACACAGGGTCGCGGGGGGGGGCGAGTCCATCCCAGCCAACTTCGGGCGATAGACGGGGTACATCCTGGATTGGTCGCCAGCCAATCGCAGGACTACACAGAGACACACAACCACTCACACTCACATTCACACATCTACGGGCAATTTAAAGTCACCAATTAACCTGATCCCCAGAGCATGTCTATGGACTGTGGGAGGAAGCCGGAGAACCCGGAGAGAACCCACGCAGACACAGGGAGAACATGCAGACTCCACACAGAAAGGCCACTGGGTGGAATCGAACCCAGGACCTTCTTGCTGTGAGGCAACAGTGCTAACCACCGTTCCGCCCACCTAAAAGCTCAATCAGCAAAAAAAAAAAAAAAAAAGTTGTTGCCACAATCTTTATCTTCTGATGCGTCCAGAAAGGAGCACTTCCGTATTCTCCTCTTCATAAAGCCGGCTTTCACTCACTCTCACATCACTCTCGCCTCTCTCTCTGAGCCTGCTGCCCCCCCCTCGCAGAGATGAAGACCCCCCAGCTGCTCCTCCTGTTGGCCGTGACTCTCTGCTGCTGCGTCGCCCGTCTGCACGGTGAGGACTCTTTAATTAACCTAAATTCATCTTAATCAATCTGCTTCACTGATTTACTCACCTCCAATGATGTTGGTGTTATTTGGGTTTGTGACGCTTTCACAGTCGATAAACTGAAGTTAACAGTATTTTATTTCCGTGATAATTTACACTCATCTATTTGTTTTTCATTTTAAGTTTAAGTCTTTGAGCTTGATGTTTAGGACTTAATTCTAAACACACCAAACTGCACTGAGCAAATTAAATACAAAACTGTATTAAAACCTTTAACGGCTGCAGAAGCAGCTGCTTGGACCCTTGAGGGGAGTTTCTCATGGATTCCGTGGGGGATGAAATGTGTTTAAATTGAGAGGTTTAATCTCTGAACTTGTTTGACCGTGACTGTGATTCTTATATGTTAAATATTCACAGCTTTCCCAACGCGGGGCTGTCGCTGCATCCAGACGACCTCTGACCCCGTGCCCACTCGGGTCATCCGGAGGATCGAGGTGGTTCCTGTTTCAGGCCTCTGCCGTCGGACCGAGATCATGTGAGTGCAGTTCAGTCGTTGTGCAGAAGTTCTGACTCGTGTTTGATGTGTGGAGAATACTGGAGTCGCAAGGACAAAATGTAAAAACAGTTTTAAACACAATTACAATTAATTACAGTGTCATCAATAGAACATGAATGTCAAAAGTGAAAGAATTCATCTTGTAGGCTTTCAGTGTTGTAATTTTGTAGTTTTTGTGGGGAGGAGCAGTAATTTTACATGTTGCTGCTGTTTTGTCAAATACGTCCGATTTTTTTATATTTTTAATTAGAAGTTGAACGTAGCTGCAGGACACAAATATTTCACTTTGTACTTGGTGGTCTCATGTTATGCAGCAGTTAGCGTAGCTTAGCATAACCTATGAAAGCAGGGGGAAACAGCTAGTTTTGGTCTTTCCAGCACTTCCAGAGCTTTATTCATTATTTCGTTCTCATATTTCTTTTACTTTGGAGGGAGTCAGGCTGGTTGTCTCCCACTACTTCCTGTTTCTATGCTACGCTACGCTAAGCTAATGCGTAGTGACACAAGTACTTCTGTAGTAGTAAAATAACTACAGTTATCAAGTAGTGCTTCAAAAAACACATTTACAGTCCTGCACTTCAGTGAATCTACTTGATATATAAACGTCTGTACGGTTAAATAAGAATAAGATGTTCCTCTCCAGAGTGACCCGGAGGAACGGCTCAAAGTTGTGTGTGAACCCGGATGAGGCCTGGTTGCACGTCCTGCTCAGCAAACTGCAGCATAACAGCTTGATTTCCACCTGACGGCACCGGGGCCAGAACATCACAGAGGACGTCTCACCTGGGCAGGACCCCTCACCTGGGCAGGTCCCACGTCGCTTTACACGGAATGTGTGGAAGCATTTTGGACAAAAGCGTTTTGAATTGAACCCCCCCTTGAATTAAATAATGAATAATGAAAATAACATTCAGTCAGGGTGAAGGTTTGCGGTGGTCAGTTTTTGTCAGAAACATTTTGATAAAACATGTACACATGTTGACTTCCTGTAAATTTGTCTGAATAATATGAATCTGATGTCTTTAATAAACCTATGACACAAAGCTTTGAACTGTGTTTTCATAAATAAAACATCACAGACAATCTTCCAAAAATGACGTGTTTATTGCCTCCAGGAGGAGAGAGCGTGTGTGTGTGTGTGTGTGTGGGGGTCAATGTGTTGAACACAGCTGTATTTTGTGTATTCAACACAACAAGAGGAAACTTTACAAACAAGTGTTAAATAAATAACCACGAGGACCGAAAACAGAAACAAATCCCTCCAAATCCCACAGATTAGATTCATAATCCCAAACTGCCTCGTTCATTTATTCTTCTCCTCGTGAGGGACTTCATAACTCCATTTATTATCTCACTGCCGACATCCCCACTTTAAGACACTTTTTGTGTCCTACATTTCCCACAATGCATCCCGATAGTCCTTTTCTTCTGTATTCCTGCGTGTTTAAAATGCCTCCAGTTTTATTAATGCAGGTTCTGTTAAACTCAAACGATGACATCACTGTTGCGTAATCATTTAAAAAGACATGGATGTGAACTCAACTTATGTTGAGTGATGTGTAAAAGTTCCTCTTTCAGAAAACCTAAATAATAAAAATCATCATCATAAAACACAGAGAATGTAGTTTCAAATGATATGAAAACAAACACTTACCGAGATATAATCTCAACGTGCTTTTTATCAATTATAAAACCTTTCACTGATTTTAAATATTTTTTTGAAGTTTATTGTTATTTTGGGGGTTAAAAACTGTATTTCTTTGCCTCCGATCAGCTGTGACGTTCATAGAGGTATAAATAAGCCCCTCAGAGAGCATCTCCCTGCTCCATCAGACACATCTCCACCCGACTCGCTTTGTCTCGTCAGCTCGTCCCCTCAGAGCCCAACATGGTGCCTCCTCTCGTCTGCAGCTGACCTGGAGTCAGAGTTGAGCTCCTTAAAGATGAAGTAGCACCGATGATCCTCAGCAGGTTTCACCTCAATGATTCCGAGGACCTTTATTTCAGAAATAACTCGGATGTGCCGGTGAAAGATGTTCTTTTAATCACCAAACTGAGTGAAGACTTTGGACAGAGTTTGATGCTGTTGATTTTAAAATGGGACTCCTCAGCAAGCCGTGCGTTGACCTGTGATCAGCAAAGAACATTTAAAGAGTCGTAAAGTATCGTCGTAAAAGTGTCTCCCTTATTTAGATGACGGGATGGAGGGATGAGGGTGTGGGTCTCGTGGGCAGTGCTGCTGTCGTACAAACGAGGCACGTTGTTGTAGAAAAGAAGACGTCCACCGGGACAGAACCAGCTCGGCAGGCAGTTTGACTCGCGTACCGCTGCCGTACGGAACCATCAGCAGAACCACCAACAGAACCCTGTGAGCCCGGAGGAGTATCGGCCTCAAAGTGCTTACAAAGCATTACAGCTTCTCTTGTTCAGATAGTGAGCAGAGCAAAGGATGTCACTCATTTGCCAGTTTGGTTTCAGATATGTGGGACAGTGTTGGTGCAGCCAGCTAATCTATATATATATATATATATATATATATCTATAGTGACTCCGTTGGATCCCACGTCTTTCTACTGCCTCTCTGATTATCCAAGATTTTGCTTGCTTGCTTTGCTGTTATCGATCTCACGGGAGGCGTTAAATGTTAAACATTTAGCGTGGGAGGTTTTTTGTAGAGGGACTAATCTACTAACTGGAATCATTCAGGTTCGTCTTTGGGAACGGAGCAAAAAGTGAGGCAGCAATTTTATCAAAAAATGGCCTCGACCACCACAACAACAACAACAACAACGACGGCGAGGTGTGTAAACACAGGCCTCCGCTGGGCCTCATGAGCGGCTTCCCCTGAGGCTGTGCTGGATGCGTCGCCCTGGGTTACGCCTTCATCGTCACCCCGCTAAATGAAGATGATAAGAAGAAGCCTTTGTTTACATACATTCAGCTCCGGGTCTCATAAATAATAAATATAATCTCATGTTCGTCGGGGGGGGTCTTTGGCTGAGTGGTGGTCCGACACTCCCTTTAAGAGCCCTTTAAAAGCACCTGACGCACCTTGTTGGTCAACATGTGTCACTTCATCACTTCTAACTGTTCATCTCAAAGCAAAAGGGTTTTGAGTCGTGGTGGATCCTCTTTTCGTTGCCGTGGTGACGGTTTTTAAGACGTTGTCTGACTGTCTTTAAAACCATCACCACGGCAACGTGAAAGCCCCCCTCCCCCCCCCCATCGAGGATACGATGTCCCGTTCTACCTTCTGTGTGTTTGAATGACTACTTTTAAAAACGACGTTGAGAGGTTTTGTTTTGCTTTGTTTCGGTCGGGACGGCGGACTTTAACAAATAAATAAATCCACTCAAATAAAACTTCACGTCTGTGTAAAACGTGAAAAAGAACAAATGAACTTTACGTAGTTTATCTTTAAAATGTTGATTGTATTAGTCGTTATGGTTTGATGTTTGGGGGGGGGGGTACAGACAATTGACATTGGGGGTCACCATAGCAACTCCATCCCAACGGCAGACATTTGGTATCATGGGGGGGGGGGGGGGGGGGGGGGGTAGAGCAAATGTAAGATGAACAAACGGGCGAATACTTCAGTCCTTTTCAGTCCTCTTGTGTTGCTGTGTCTCGGGGTCGGGGGGGTCGGGGGCGTCTGGATTTTTTTCAACATGATCGGTGGTCGGTAGAGGGTTCTGTATAAAGCCGTGAGGGGGGGGGGCTGCACTACCTGTGGACCGGCAGGTGCAGCCCGTTGAGGGGGTTGAGCGGCGGGGGGTGCAGCTCCAGCTGGGCCAGCAGGGAGAAGTGGTCCGAGGGCACGTGGGGGTGGGGGCAGCCGGTGACGCTGTTGTCGCTGAGCCACTGGCTGTCCAGGGGGCCCAGCAGGCCGAGGACACTCATGTGGGTCCTCGAGAAGAAGATGTAGTCGATGACGCCCTGAGGACACAAAGAGGTCCAGCAGTGTTGCAGAGTTGGAGGAGGAGGAGGAGGAGGAGGAGGAGGAGGAGGTGCTCACCTTGAAGTCGTAGGTGTAGTTGGTGTAGGGCATCTCGCTGCCGTCGTAGGCGCTCCTCAGCTGGAAGCTGTGCGTCACGCTGCCGTCGGAGGGGCCGTTCTTGCCGTTGCAGCTGAAGTTGGTGAGGCAGTCGCTGTAGCGCAGCTCCTTGAAGTCCTTGTGGGTCTCGGCCACGCCTCCGTTGCTCAGGTACTCCACCACGCCTGGACAACACATACGCGTGTAAGTGCGCGTCTATGCGCATAACCAGCGGGAGCTCCCTGCAGGGGAGGGGCCTACCGGAGTCGGGCAGCGAGTTGAGGTCGGCGCACAGGACGATGGGGATGGAGGACGGGTCGCCGGACGCCGCGGAGCCGGACGCCCTCTCGGCGATGCTCTTCAGCTCCGACAGGAACATCATGGTCTGGACCAGCTTGACGTCCGAGTACTCGGGGTCCCAGTGCATGTGGGCGTTGGCCACCAGGATCAGCTGCCTCTCCTGAGGCGGCTTCCTGCCTGAAAAGTGAGACGCCAAACATGAGGGCGGGGGGGGCGGGGCTTCTGAAACCCACCAAATAAACCACAACATGGTCTCGTTTTAGCTACAGAAAAACCCAGAGCTCTGATGCAACTTTAGAAGACTTTTTGAGCATAAAAATAAAAGTACTAAAAGGGAAGAGAAGGAATAACACAACGAAATAACCACAAACGGGGAAGTTAAACCGTACACGTGCCGTTATTGTCCAACACAGGTTCCTCTCTTCTACATCGTGTACAGTAACACTATATGACGTAAACCTTGAAGATACAGATGAGTCGATTAACTGTTGATTAATCAGAATTATCAGCAGGTGAGGAATTGTCGCCTTTTTCTCTGGTAGATTATACAGCCAGTGCCGAATAGGAGACCTGTCAATCCCAGTAAGCAGAATGAACCTCATTGCTGTATTGAAGAAGACTTGAAACTAGAGCGTAGAGGCCATTTGTCCGTGGGACCAATAAATCGTTACCCGTCAAAGGGCCACTGATGCACCTTCTTCTGTTTCTTTCACGCAGTAAGAAAGCCGCTATTTTCCTTTGTTTTTGCATTTATTCCACAGAAGCCACCAAAACGCATACGATAAAACACGGCTGCCTTCCTATGCAGTGCTGCTGTGACCCGCTGGTCAAAAACGTCCACCTGGTCCTACACCTGGCTATGCCCTTAAGTAACCTCCAGGTGCCCACAGTATTACCCAATTAGTGGTCAAATTAACCAAACTATGCATACTTGTGTTGAGGGAAAATGTTTCTTATCGTCCAACATGTATTCATAATATATAATAATATATAATATAATCCGTTTTAGAGCAATGGGGTAAGTAGGGATGTAACTATATTAATAAACCCCTGCAGATGAGTTACAATTCAACAGAGGGAAGGTGACAGGAGGCCGGTAGACAGATATAGCGAGACGCCAACTAGCCAAGGCTGCAAAGACATGGAAAGACAGGAGTCATCATGACACTGGGGATGGCAGAAGGTGTAGGACAAGATAATGTAGAGACACCAGCTGTGGGACAACGGTCTCATGTGTGTGTGTGTCAACTACCAGATAGAGGGGCAAGTGAAGGACAAGCAGAAGAACAGTGGGACGACAACAACAGGAGGAGGGTTACGTACGGTAGTTGGGATTGAGGGGGAGATCTTCACTCAATCCAATGGTCAAAGAAATGTATTAACTAGTGTGTTGCATCATCACCTCGTTAGTGTCTTTCCGGAAAAGAGCTCGGCTGATTTTGAGTGTTGTTGCTCTAATATAGTGTGTCCTATGGGTGTGTGTCACTGAAAGTCCCTGCGGGGATGTGTGTGTCCTCGTAATCGAGTCAGTGAGTTAGAGAATACTTAATAGTTGAAACTGTGAATAAATGAATCCACAACACTTGAAAACAAGTCAACAATCACAAAAAAATGATTAAACTAAATTGAATACAAAAAACACGAGAAACCAAACAATAATATTTGTTGAATTTGTAAAATAAATAACTAAAAGATAACTCCCACATGGAGACTGAGATCATAAACTCATGTTTACAATGTTTACTGAGGGAATAAATCAAGAGAGAAGAAGAGTCATTTCCTCATAGACGTCTATGGGAGCAGAGGAGTCGCCCCCTGCTGGTCACTACAGAGAAGTAGAGTCATTTCCTCATAGACGTCTATGGGAGCAGAGGAGTCGCCCCCTGCTGGTCACTACAGAGAAGTAGAGTCATTTCCTCATAGACGTCTATGGGAGCAGAGGAGTCGCCCCCTGCTGGTCACTACAGAGAAGTAGAGTCATTTCCTCATAGACGTCTATGGGAGCAGAGGAGTCGCCCCCTGCTGGTCACTACAGAGAAGTAGAGTCATTTCCTCATAGACGTATATGGGAGCAGAGGAGTCGCCCCCTGCTGGTCACTACAGAGAAGTAGAGTCATTTCCTCATAGACGTCTATGGGAGCAGAGGAGTCGCCCCCTGCTGGTCACCACACAGAATGCAGCTGCGGGGGGGGGGGGGGGGGGTGTTACTAACATTACATGTTCTCTGAAGATGCTTCTTACCCTCTGAGAAAAGGTCCTTGTTGACCTCCAGCAGGACGGCCACCCCGATGTTGTCTTTGGTCATTACTCTGTTCAGCATGACCTCTGACCCCTCAGAGTTGGCCAAGGCCACCTGGTTGAACTCCACAGTATGTTTCTGGACCAGAGTGAACCTGCAGGAACACAAATATCCTCGGGGAGTTATTTTACACACACACACACACACAGACACACACACACACACACACTACTCTGTTTCGATTGTGAAATCTGAAGAACTCTTGGGGTGCTTTCATTGTGCAACATGAAGCTGTTCCTATTTAAGTCTCAGCTTTCTTTAGATAATGACTTTCTTCTCCTCCTATCGGCCCTCAGAGGCGGGTTTCTGCTGATGGGGGAACTCACTTGTCGGTCTTGAAGAACACGGCGCAGCCGTCCACGTGTTTCCTCTCCTGCTCAGAAACCAGTTTGGCTCGAGACTTTGGGCAGAAGTAGCCGTCATAACCGCGCTGCTTCAGGGTGTCCAGGAACATGGTGTAGTACTGCTCCGTCTCCACCTCCTGCACGCACGCACGCACGCACGCACGCACACACGCACACGCACACGCACGCACGCACACACACACACACACACACACACACACACACACACACACACACACACACACACACACACACACACACACACACACACACACACACACACACTAGTTACTTCAGTAATGAGGTACACACATCTGTACAGGAGCACTAAGAACTGTGGCTATTTCGTTTATGACAGAAAACACGCAGACTACATTTCCCATCAGCCCCGGCTGTGTTCACAGCTTCTTGATCTATAACGTTTGTTTCTAAATATCACCACAAAACAAATGTGAAAAGTGTTTTTGCTCGTGACCTAAAATGAACAACGATGATTTGTAAAAATTAATAGTTTATAATGTATTAATTTGCATTCAATAAATTAAATACAGTCCATCTTTAACATTAAAGTCAATAGTGACACCTTATGGAAATAAGACATTACTGCGGATTAAACTCTCCTGTGTTACTTTTATTAAGTCCACTTGTAATTAAAAAGGACCATAGTGAGAGAATTGAATGAATGACAAGAAGCCAACATCGAGTGGAGCGGGATGGGACCGGTCGGCGTGGAGGCGGAGCCTGACTTTACCTGCAGGCTGATGATGTCGGCGTCACAGCTGGTGATCTCCTCCATGATGCCCTTCTTGCGGTACTCCCAGTTGAGGGCCCAGGACGGGCAGTAGGCGTACAGCTGCCGCGTGGCGTACTTGTCGCACAGCACGTTGTAGCACATGACCGTGAACACGGCTGCAGAACGACAAACGACAACAAACACACGAGACCACCCCTGAGCTATAGCCACGCGTCGACGTCAGGCCCAACGCTAAACAACCAGTAAACAATCCGTCTCCATGGCGACCGTACCCGTGGGACTCGTTTGGTCTCGCTCCTTCAGGGTGATCCAGGGCCTTTGGGGGAGCTGCTCCGGGTGCACTGCGGACGACACAGAGACGCGAGCGCTCACTTCTCTGGGACGAACACCAGGAGGCCGGGGGGGGCGGGGTTAGGTATTCACGAGGGCGCTCACCTGCCAGATTGTCCAGCATGTAGTTCAGAAGCTTTCTGGTTCCGTCCGGCTCCTGGTACAGATTGAGGATGTCCGGGGACAAAGGGTTTCCTGCAAAGGAGAGTTAACGGATGGATGGAAACAACAAACAAGCCTCTGAGCCAAAGAAAGACTAATGGTAACAACAAAAAAGACTCACCTTTTAGCCCCAGAGTTTGCAACTGGAAAAGCCTGCCGAGTTCATAAGGCAAAACCCGTAGAAGATTGTTGTTTAAAAGCAACTCCCTGCAGGACAGAAGGGACAGAAGCTCCAGTGAGTCTTTGTCTTCGGGGGAACCTTTCCTCACAACGCCTCTTTCTGTCCGGTAAACACTCGAACGAGTCCGAAGAATCATCCGGCAGACACGGCTGAGTGAAGGCGGAGCTTCTGATTGGAGGAATCCATCCTCTGTGCGAGGTGGACGCCAGTCACCTCTGATACACATCACCGATATCACAATGTGACTCCGTGTAGAGCTTCCAGAGCTACAGTCACTGATACAGTTAAAGCTGCAGTACACGGGGGGGGGATATTTGAGTCCAGAATGGCAGGTTGACCTTCACCTCCATTCAGGTCACTAAGCGGCGTTTAGTTAATGTGCTTCCACTATCCGCTCACTTTGACTTCATCACACCTCCGGCGGGTTTTCCGGCGTCAGGTACCTGAGAGACACCACGTTGCCCAGCTCGGCGGGAAGGCTGCGCAGCTTATTGGACGACAGGTTCAGGTAGGCCAGGTGGGGCAGCTTGGCGATGTCGGGCGGGATGCGGCTCAGGTTGTTGTCGTTGATGTGCAGCGCCGTCAGGTGGCTGAGCGTCCACAAGGAGCTGCTCAGGCTCCTCACCCGGCCTGACGGGGAGGAACACAAGGGGCTCAAACAGGCTCCCGTCGCTGCTAGAAAACGTTTTCGTGGGAGACATTGTTTCCGCGCTAAAAGCAAGAAGCCGACTCTGGTTGTTTTGAGGGTGAAGAAGATGAAGTTTAGTCCGGTTATATGTAAAATATATAACCGGACTAAAGGAGAAATACATTTTTAGATTTCGCCCGGCCTTTAGGAGGCTCCACCTTCTTCTTCGGGGTTCGATAGTTGGACTGACCAGAGATCTCCAGCTCGGCCCAGTAAGACTTCTTCCCGCTGGCCGCCTCCTCCGCCGGCATGATGGTGTAACATCTGCGGGGATCTGGAGGATCATATTTTTCCTTTGGCATACCTGTTAATCTGAAGAACCAAGCAAAGGGTGAATTAAGAACCCAACAAACACTGATACTGAGTCAGCAGCTACTCTCCCTGCAATAACAAGTATGAACGCTCATTTAGAATAAGATAAAGAAAAGTCACACAACGAGGAACCTTTAAATAAAAGAGAACATGCTTTAAAAAGAAAAGGCAAAATATGCCATCATATTATTTGATTATTACACTCGCTGATGTAACATCATTTTTTAATAAAAATGATTATTGCAGTTTCTGAGAGCAGCATCCAACAGTCCTAAACACACAGATAGATGAATCAATGCTGGATGAATATTCTTATTAATATTGTGCTATATTGAATCACCTTGACAAGCTCAACCGGACATAAAATAAATAAATAAGTAGACATAGGTAAATAAATAAACTGGATTAACTGATTAAAGCACATATTGGCCTGAAACAGATACGACTGCTGCTAACACACAGTAACATTCTCCCAATGTTAACGTTAATATGCAACTAAAGCGAGAGACATCTGCATAATATCTTTGATATCAGACTGTGAACAGGGTTTAATGAGGTCTCACCGTGGTCTAAGTGACGAGATGTTCTGCACCTGATGTTCTTTATTATTAAAATAAGTTTGGAGGAGAGTAACTTGTTTACACACTGGGCAGATAAATATGATGTTTATAGAGATAGAAACCACGGGGGGGGGGCCCTCGTCACGTGACCCTGTGACGCTGATGGTCAACGTGCATCTGGTGTGACAGATAGACGAGCCGTTGCCTTGGAAACCACTTTTTCAATGGCGGGAGTTTTTTTTCCTCCTTTTTTTTAATTTTGTTTTTGTAAATGGTAAACATGTAGCGGGGGGCGGTGGGGGGGGGGGGGGGGGGGCACCGCGCGACAGCTGCGAACCCAAACATAGCCGTGATGTCAAAAGTGACACCTGACGTGCGGCACGTGACAGAGGGGGTGGCGCGCGCCTCTCACCAGCTGTCATACCTGGCATCGAGGTAACCCCCTCCCGGACTGCTTTAAGCATTTAAACAAATTAAACCGGTGGAAGGACTCAGAGCGCGGCGGTGGATTTGTTTTTCCGGAGGGAGGGGGGTAAAGGGGGGGGGGGGGTTTATCGGTAGACACCGAAGCCGATTTAACTGAGGAATCTAACCCGTGACAAGCCCGGGTGAGAGTGTCCGCGGCGTCGGGACGGAGCGAGGCGGGACGTTACCTTCATCCGGGGCGGGGGGCGACGCTCTACGGGGGGGTCCGTGGCGACATGCGGACGCGGCCGTTGAACCCGTTCAGACCCTGAACGCCTCGGAAGCAGAAGGAAGAACAACAAACGCGACTTCCGCTCGTACTCGATGGGCCCGTACGCGCGCGCACACACGCGGGCTCCCTCCGTCGCTCGTGCGATTATTTTTTGTCAAGTTGGGAAAGATTGTGTGTGAGCTTATATTTATTATGAATGACACAAAAACGATGTTCGGGATGCGTATTGTGCTGTGAATGAATCATATTGTGAATATCGTAGTCTGTTATAAAGTATTAGAAAATCAATTTTTTTAAATATATTTGAATTAAAAACACTGCGGAATTTGGCTGAGAATATTTTCTATGTATATGTATATAACTTTCTTTACAGTATACATGTTACGAAACGAAAGACACACCTGTCCCGACTACACCTGGTAGAACTTTGGATAAAAGCGTCAGTTAATGTAATGTAATGTCAATTGAACATATACTAAAATAACAAATTGGTAAATCAAACACATGCAGAATATAAAAGTAAATCATAACCATTATGTACGCTAACTGAAGATATGTTGTGGACTTTTGGCATTTACCAAAAATCAAAGCACAAAAACGAAAAGTCACTGTTTTAAGGGGGATCTGTTTCTTGCCCCCCAGGTGGAACCGTTCCTCGCGCGTCTCTGTTTCCACACGGACCAACGGGGTTCACAGACATGGCCACCTGCGCACGGACTGTGTGGAAAGGTCAGTTCTTTTTGTGAAATTGACTGACGTTTAAGTTACAGTTAACTATTAGGTCACGGGTGTACACAACCGTTGTTATTGTATTGAATTATGTTTTTGTTTTAAGCGCCAAACGGCCGCTGAGCCTGTTAGCTTCCGTTTGCTAGCTACAACACGAGCACATCCGAATCATTTCCACTGTCACCGTCTGTGTTTTATAGTTCCACGCATTGACAACCTTACTGAATGTGGGATCGCAATTATTACAATCATTCCATCATTTCCTCATTCATTGTGTTAATATGGAAGCTTTTCTATCGCATGAAATTAATCGATTTCTTCGAGCGTCCTTGAACCAAAACACGTCGCCGTGGTCGAAGACGAGGATTAAAAATCATCAACATTCTGCTGAATGAAACTATTGCGTAGTGAATCACAGGAGCCCGAATTAAATAGTTAACATGCATTTGCTTCTAAGTGCTTATTGAACCGTCAGAATTAAGCAGATTAAAAGAACTTGACGTGCTCTTTGTGAAAAGATCATTACTGTGGATCAAATAACTAACAACTAAACAAAAGGCCAATACAAGGGACATTACCATCCAATTAAACTTTACACACGTATTCATATGTCCGCTGTTTCTACCTGTCCAACCCAAAAGTTTCTAATTCATTACATTTGTAATCCTGCAGTCGGCGAAACACAAACTGACAACCACACCAGCAACAGGCTTCACACTTTCTCCTGCGGTCATTGACAGACGGAAATATTCAGATTCTCCCAAAGACTCGAGTGCTTTTCAGCTTGAACTTAATAGCATCGCCGATGGCGAGTTAACTGAGCACACGTTTAAGTCTGCAAAGCGCACACGTTGCTGCCAATCAGTGTGGCCCGCTGCCGTCTCCATTAAATGATGCTGACTTTCATCCAACGACAAATGGATCCACTTTCATGCAAACTGCACAAACATTGGATACAGTCGGCTTCTGTTTGTTGGAGCCGCTGAGATAAACCGCTGCTGAGTTTGACGTGATTTTAAAAATGTATTTATAATAAATTTGATCCACATCCAACTCTTATTGGTAGTTATTTGAGGAGGCGTACGGCTCCTTTTGTAAAGACATCCTCTGAGTGAAACCGATTCTCTTCTAGTGTGTTGTTATGTTTGTAATGCAGCGCTGGGATGCTCCCTCGGTGGACGCAGTCTGTTGCTCTTCCATCTCTTAGCAGCTTTTGTTCTCTGGTCCAGCTT